>NC_056747.1:498959725-499017225 GCF_019279795.1 Protopterus annectens | reverse complement strand
AATGGAACTAGTATTAAAAAACAATTTCCTATATTTTGATGGTCTTTACTTTGTAATCTCATGGCGTAGCCATGGGGGCAGCTTGTGCCCCCATCTACGCCAATTATATCATGGCCTATTGGGAAAGAGAGTATGTACACAAAAGTGAATATAGTCCATACATAAATATATATATGCGATTTTTGGATGACATTTTTATTGTTTGGACAGGAAACAAACTATTATTAGACAACTTTATAGATTACATCAACAATACCGTGTGGTTTTTGAAGTTCACACACTCAACCAATACTGAGAAGATAGATTTTTTGGATGTTAGTTTAATATATGACAAGAAAGAACATAGAGTGAAATCAACTATATATAGGAAACCTACCTTCTCAAACTCGTATTTACATTACGATAGTTGGCACCCCAACCATCGGAAGAAAGCCATAGTTAAAGGGCAGATGGTCCGAGTAGTACGAATGGTTAGTGATACTGTGGACTTTGAGAATGAATTAGATTCTGTAATAGGAATGTTTCTCAATAGAGGGTACCCAAACAGGTTATGTGAAGACCTGAAAAAGGAAATTGTTTTTAAAAGGAACAACAAGATTATGGTTCCAATTATATTATCGGACGTAGATCAGTATGGATATTCTACCCACCACAGGGAGCATAATACATTTGGTAATGACACCATTTTATATATTTTAAGGTACAACAGGGACACTGAGTTCATAGTCAATATTGTTATGAAATATTGGGATATTTTTCACAAACACAAGGAGGAACAAAGGCTTTTTTTACTTAAGCCTAAATTTGTATATAGAAAGGATTGGTCATTGAAAGATATTTTTGAAAGGGGTATGGCCGACAGCAATAACATTAGTAATAAACCCAAAGGTAACTAAGTGTGGAAGATGCACTACATATAAACATATTTGGACAAATGGACAAAAAATTTTTAACAACTGTGACATTGTAATTAATGGTCATTTTGATTGTTTTACTAAAAATGTGGTGTATTTGGCTAAGTGTCAACAATGCAGGGCATTCTATGTTGGAAAAACCTGTAGAAGGTTTGGGGATAGGATAAAAGAACATATGTTAGACATACAACATAAAAAATCTGTAAATGCCCTAGCGAGACACATTATGACCAATGGTAGTCACACCTTTAAGTTTTGTGTGATACAGCAGGTGATTTATGACCTACAAGGTAGAATTACCCAGTTCCATTTAGACATGAGCGAGCTTATCTGGCAACTTAGGCTGGACGCATGTAATAACCCAGGCTTGAATGAATTTCTTTCAATCAAGTCTTGGCTTAAAATAAGAAATATTCAAAATATTTAATTTTTAACTGTTGAATATCAGTAGTGTGTGAAGAGGTTATTATTTATATATTCTATATACATATTGAAGTAATTGTAACAAAAAAAAAAAAACATTTTTTTAAATTAACATTTACATACACACAATACATATGCTTTTAGAATAAATAACTATATACATAAGTGTAGGATGACTTACATTTTTTATATATATATTTTTCAGGCATGTATATTATTTTTTACATACACCATAGCTAGGCTTATGTAGTATGTATTAACTTTGTAAAAGTAAATCAATGAAGCAAACATAGGCAGAAGCTGGTGCTTTTAGGGTTTGGTTTTCAACTCAAACTAAATTAATTAAGTGTCAATTAAGTGTAATTGTTTAATGTGTTTTAGTATATATTAGTGGTACTATGTCACCAATCTGATGAAGTCATTTCCTTGGGAAGAAACCTGGGTTATTGGTGATTTTGGTGCTGCTATTTTGGAGTGTTCACTGTTTTTATGCGTTTGGAATAAACCTGCTTTTAACATCTTGGGCAGTTTGGATATCGTTCATTCAGATTATCGTTGAAGTTAGTACTATCCAGTACAATTCTTGGTTCTCACTTGGTCCTTCAATTTACCATGAACTTTTTTGACATACGGCACATTTATATCAAAGTTCTGGAAGATTTTTAATTTAGATAGTAGTATCAACAAATTGGTAGGATGTCAACCGATGGTGGTGTACAAGGAGGACACCTCAATAAAGGGGCTGTTGGGGGGGGGGAGAAATATACATGAAAAGGGTGGTTGTTTCAAATGTGGGAGATGCTCTGTGTCCTTATATACTCAATATGGACAAGTTATTCATTTAATGCTATGGGACTATACTACCTTGTAAAAAATATTCCTGTTACTCTAGAGCTATTGTCTATATAGCTAAGTGTGACTCGTGTGAGGGGTTCTATGTAGAGCTTTGAAGCAAAGGGTTTACAAGCATACTTATGAGATCAGATGTAAAATTGAAAAAAAAACACTTTGTATAAACATCTTAGTTTTTTCCCTTCACATGCTTTTACATTTTGTCCCATTGAGCATGTTGATCTGGGTCTTCAGGGGGAGGGGCCTCTGAGTACCTGGAATTCCTTGAACTCAAATGGCAAATAAAGCTTAATGCCTGCCAGTTTCCTGGTTTGAATGGCAAGATTACTATAAGTTCATTGTTGAAGCTTAAATCATTATATTATATATAAAAATGCTGGAACTTAACTTAATTGTTTTAATACTGTAGTTTCTAATGTTTTAAAATAGTTGCTATTTAAACCTTTTTGCTGCAACCTTTTTATTGCACTGTTTAAATTATATATGTAAATGTTGATTATGTTTCACAAGGGGAAATGTCATTTAATTGTTTGATTATTGCTGGGGAGCGTATTTAAACTTGATTTGTTAGATGCATGGTATTCTGATGGTCTAGTTTTTGACAAAAGCACTAAATTAGTGGGTTTTTTTTCCTGTACTACGTGCTGGTGTGTCGTTTCGGAACACAGAAAAGGTGGTTGAGTGAGAGAACTGGGTAATTTCTTGTAGATTCTACTGAAAGAGAAATTCGATCTAACAAAACAAACTGAAAATAGAATACAGTCAGTGTACAGAAAATAGGACTGGGTCACCATGACATGTTTTAGGATTTATGTTTTCATTCAGGGCAAGGGATGAGATCCTGCATCAAGCCATTGTGCATAGAAATATTACATTCAAAGAGATGTTTATAAAAGTTGCTGGAAGACTTCTAACCAGCATTTTAAGAAAAGGAAGTGATGGCTATGGGAATGATAACATGGACTAGACACCCTGCAGTCTTGCAACTACCAGGGAGGAGAGAATTTTTTTGCAAATGGAGTTAATCAGTGAAAACAGAAATTGCTAAAAAGGGGCAGCCATGTACAAGTTTCAGCCTTTTAAGTTCTACAGTGTGCACAGAAAATTAAAAGACATTACAGAAGTTATGAGGGTAGTAGGACCAATAGTGGGGGAACAAAAGTCCCAGAGCAGAAATGTCCAAGAATGAGTATCAGGAGGGGAAAGGAACATTTTCAAAATGAACAACTGGTCCAGCACTAGGAATGGAAGGAAGCAAGAAGAGAAATAAGAAGCAAATATTCCGCAGAGGTATAGGAGTTTATTGAGAGACGTTTTATTTTATTTAACTTTTTGTATTTTTTTAACTGGATAAGTGGTTTGGTCAATAGAATTTCAGCCATGAGCCAGACTGAGTAGCAGATTAAAACATAATACAGTAGATGCACAGTGTAACAGTGCATAGAGAGCAGGTAAAATAAACGGGTACTGTAACAACGTAATAGATTTGAAGGGCTTTTTCAGCATTAGGATTCTACAAGCTATCTTTAAAGTGAAAGAGAAGTTGCGAAGAGGTGAATAAGGGTGAATTGAGGCTAAGACCTGATGAATGATCCGAGTATTCCATAGATGAACACCAGCTGTTTAACATCATATCACTGTCGTAGTACCCTAAGCTATTAGTGGGGTGGTCCCCCTCCCTTCCACTACCTTCAGCAAGCTTTTCACATCTAAGGCCTTCCTCTCTCTAATCTAGCTGTTAGGAATTTAAGAGGAGCACCATAAACAGACAGTGCTAAATAAAAGTTTCTTGTGCTTCTTTGGATGGCTTCATGGAACCATCAGTCAGCTAGTGATCCTTTAAAGTTGGGCATATAAGCCCCCTCTTGGTGAAAAACCTGCTACCAAATTATTTTTTCCAAGAAAAGTTTTTTTTTTTGTTTTCTTAAATGTATTATTCATGTTAAGAAATGTGTATGTTTTGGACTGTCACTGCTTGTCAGGGGAGATTTATTGTGTGAATTCTTGTATGAACTGTGTTAAATTATCTGTTTTTTCCTACAGGCTTCAGTGTTGGGGTAGGATATTGTGCTTTTAGAGATGTCGGTTTTCTTACCTTAGAACCAAGTTTTGTTTGTAAAAATATTTGCTTACTGTTTCAGGCTCTACTATCAGTCTTCAGGGCTTCATTCTTGGCTGAAGTTATGGGAGCAGTTCACTGTCTCCATGTTGTTTACTTCCCCTGTGTACAAGATGAGAGTAGTTGGAGTCTTTGAGTGGCTTCAATTATGCCTTAGTCACTGAGTGAGATTGCTGTGACTGGACTTTATTCCTCAGACATCTCATCTTTTTCCAGGAATCCATCTGTTGTAGCACTTATAGCTAATAAAGACCAAGGGATAGATGCATCCTCTATAGCTATAAGGATGCCCTCCATGGGCAAGGGAGAAACAATTTTGTTAGTCTTGGAATAAGGGCAGGTGAAGGTCTTTCACTCAGCCTGGAAAGGAAGTCTGAACACTGGGTTAGTGTGCCTGCCATGGGTCAGTCTTTTTCCAGGGAGTTTCCAAGAACAAGAGCACAGAAAGAGAAAAATTGCCTTCTCCTGTTTCTTTCTATATTCAGGGAAGAATTGCTAGCCTGATTTCTTTTGTATTCTTTTTTGTTCCTATTATCTCTTCATGGAAGAAAAGAAAGAGTCCCTCATTTTCTGGTTTTGATTTTAGTCAGAAGAACAGGAATTTGAGGTAGAATGATGTGCCCTAGGAATTTCATCTGCCTGAAGACTCTGATTTTGATGAATGTGTTTTAGATAAAAAAAAAAAAGTGTTTTCAGTGAGAACCGAATGAAATTCCTATTTCCTGGCAAATGTATTATGACTTATAGTTGGATGCTCCCTACATCTGGAACTTTTCCTCCTGTTTAATCTACTTTAGAGATTTATTCTCACAACTTGTAGTTTACCAGACAGTCAATATCCAGCCCCTAGGAAGTCTGACAGATTATACAGGGTACCTCATGGCTATGAATACTTGTTTTCTAACCATAATACCAGACTTTGCTGTGATTTACCTATCAAAACTGCTTCTGCTAGGGTCTATATCATATGCCTGAATCTGACAAATTGTGAATGCTCATAATATCGAACGTACCGGACCTTGAAGTGCTTTTTCTGAGATTGCGGTACAGTGAAGAATGGCATATTTGCCCTTTCCTCACTGTAGTGCAATCTCGGGAGTTGGAATATATATTTAGTGGGGGAGGGTTGTGGGGGGGGGGGGTGCAGCTCCCTACATCGGAAGTTGAGGTCCGGTATGTTCGATATTATGAGCGTTCATAATTTGTGTGATTCGCTCATATGATATAGACACCTCTGCTAGACAAATAGCTAATGCTAATCCATTTCCCTCTAACAAAGATGGGAAAACTTTTGACAGATTTGGCAAGAAAGTTTATTCTTCCACTTTCATCATTCAAAACCCTAAACTGCCAGAGATGCAAGTTAAAGATTTTACTTATGACTTTTGAGAAATTGCAGAAGTCAGCTGTTAGCCTTTCCTCTTCTTTGGTGAAGAATTCTTTAAATACTTTTAAGGCATGTTTTATTATATGGTAGCAGAAGTAAAGTGTTTTTATGGTATGATGATGCTACTTCTGGGGTTGCTGCGTCAGTCTTAAGATTTTGATTGGCTGTGTTCTCAGAATCATCCTGAAGATGTAAAAACTGAGGCTTTAAATTTATTCTTTGCAGAAGGAAGCCCTGTTTCGGCTCTTCTGCAATTGAAGTGCTTGAGGGGTTTGAGGAGAAGGGAAATTTTGATTATAAGTGGTGAACCAATTTTTCAAACTTTCCTTAAGTCAAATAACATTTTTCCTTCCACCTCTGCTCTCTTTTTCCTAAAAGAAAAGTAAACAACAAGGTGCTAAGCACTGGCAAGAAGACCCCAAAAAGGAAGGAACAGTCTCAAAATCCAAGGACAGTCGGTCAGACTGAGTTTTGGTCTCTAGGTTCCCTCCCTCTCCCCGTCTGTATCATCTTTTGTGGTATCAGGTTATTTTTAAACAGATGGGTTCTAGAAGTAAATCGAAAGGGGTTCACTTTGCGATAATAATTCTTTCCTCCTTTTCAGGAGATTTCTACTTGCCCATTAATCCAACATTTTGGAAAAGGGAGCTGAGGTGTTATAAATAAGGCAATTCATTGCAAAAATACCATGTGAAATGACTAGTGCATGCAAGGTTGCATTGTTCATTGTGTGTAGACATGGAATTTTTCAGACAAACTGCATCTTCAGGACTCCTCTCCAAATCTACGGATATAATGCCACCTTCAGCATGCATTAGTAAACACCTGGAAAATGTATTTGTAATTTTTTAACCATCTCCTGTAATCAGACTGGTTAAAATGGGTATCCTGAGACAATGTAGCAATTGTCTCATATTTACTGACCACCACCTATTATTTAAAAATGTGTACACTAATGTGTGAAAAATGTAGTTTTCCTGTGATCTACACTCGAGATTTTGCCTCCAATAACACAGTATGTTAGGTTGGGTGACTCTACCTCCTCCAAAACAGCTGTCACTAGCAGTGTACCACAGGGATCAGTCCTTCATCTTCTCTTTGGCATTTACTTCTTAGAGGTCAAAACTAATGTTACAGGTTTGTTATACCACAAGTTTCTTGTCATTTAACTCCCCCATAGGACAACAAGATCCTCCAAGAGTTCTGTACCAAACGTATAGCTGTCAAAACCATGGAGCAAAACCTAAATGCCAAGAAGTGTATAACTGTATCCTTCAGCAAGCATAACTGCCTTTTTAACCGTTACATTGACAGTACAATCCTGAATATTGATCCCATAGTTTGGGACCTGGGAATCTATGTTAACAATGGACTGTCCTTTCATCACCATGTATACACCAGTGTAAGGAAGTCATTTTTCTTGCACAGCTTATATTTTTTAAAGGTAGTGCATCCAGGTCTAGAGATTTAGTTTTTCCATTGTACTCTGCACTTATTCGACAGATCACTGAGCATAATGCCCTTTCAGTATATGCCCGATTGAACATTTTTCACAAATGAAATGACCACAATGTCTTGCCGCTAAAAGATTAAGGCCTAATTCATAAAGACTTTCCATACTATCTCAAAGCTTTGTACCTCTTTTATTATACAGGCTACTGAGTGTTGACCTTTTGCCTCTTGCGCAAAACATCAAGACCCTTTTCTGTCAGACCCATTATTCACTCACATGTGGAATCGTATCATAAACTTCTGCTTAAGTGATCTTAATCTTGTCTGTAAAATACATACCTACCCCTTCAGCATGTTGCATTTATCACAGAGAATACCACTTCGGTGGAACCGTCTTGCACTCCTTGAACATCTCCTACTTTATTCAAATGTAATTTGGATGAATAAATAAGCAAGCACAAATTCACCCCGAGTATAGCACCTCTGTCATGGATATGGCAAACATGTAAATGTTTATATTCTTGTTCTTCCCATCTCTGGGTTCTTCATATGCAAATTATAAGAGATAAATTCGACCATGAAAATGTAAGGCTATGCTTCTTAAGAGATCTTAGATCAGTAGCCTAGTAAGTACCTATAAAATGAACTGTAGTAAACAACTATGAACAAAGAATCCACAAAGAACCTCGCCAAAACAATGGAAACCAGAGAACTCAAATTATCGCTATTTAATCGTAGTTTTATTAAAATTACACACATGCAACTGAGTTTAGTGCTTTCCTTCCTTAGGAACTTCTTCATAACTCCGATATCAATAAAATTACAAGTCTTTAAAACGTCAAACACACCCATTTAATTATCCAATAAAATTCACTTAATTCAATTGCTTCAATTTTAGGCATGAACTAATAGACACAGCCTCATTAAGCCCAGGATACTGGGTTGCATTCAATCTTATTTGCCATTTTAGCTCACATAAATCAAGGTGTTCTTCAGGAATCTTGGCCTACATATCTTTATCTATTTTTTTTTTTTATATAATTAAAAACCCAAATGCATGATCTACACTATTGCTCACATGTCTGTACAAAGCATTAGTATTTTTTTGTTTTTTTAAATGTCCTGTAAATGCTTATAAATACAAATTTTGAACCTCCTAGAGGTCTTGCCCGCATAGAAAGCTGGGTATAATTTACACTGAGCCAAATGAACAACATTTTTGTGCAGCAGTTATATTTTCCTTCAGTTTTGTAAGAAATATTCCTGACTTTGAAATCACTTCCACATGTAATAATTGGATAGTAGGCACATGCCCCACACGCTTGCTTATTCATTCATCCAAATTACATTTGGCCAAAAGAAACGGAGAAGGGGAAAGGGGTTGCCCCTGTCCTGTCTTCCTTTACAAAAAAAAGGAAGCAGAAATACACCAGTTGGTTAAAATTGATACAAAGTTAAATTGAGCAAGGCATGTACACCTTTATTATAGGCTGAAGTAAAACACATTTGCATGAACAACCATCCTAAACATATCGTACCTACTACTATTAAAGGCTTTTTCAAACTCTACCATTGGTATGGCTGCAGTTTGGATATATCTTTTAATTGCATCTATACAGTAAGTAGGTATGAAGATGGTTAATACCAACTCTGTCCTCTGCAAAGCCTTGCTGTGGTGCTGCCCTAACAGGGACAGGAGTCTGCTGGGAAAGATCGTACCACATACTCTAGATTCTGTTTTAATCAGAGAAATGTGCGTATAAGCACTAACACATTATCCTATCTGAGTTTGGGCAGTACTGCAATATGGGGTTCTTTCATGGAAAAGGGTATTTTGCCTGTCTCCATAATTATGCTAAATAGGGAGATGAAAATGGGAGAAATCTAGGTGCTGCAAACGTTTATATAAATTTGCCATTAGGTCATCAGACCCTAGCACCTTACTCCCAAAGAGGTTTTAATACTTCACAATAATTTATCTAAAGTGGTAACTTTTTCATTTGGAGCTTAGGGAAAACATGATCCTGCCTAAATCTAGGAAAATGTAGAAGTCCCTTCCTCATCCTCATTTCTGGTCTTGAATACACTGTTTTATAAAAATCTGGAAAACCCATTGATCTCTCCATGGGGCCCATAATTAATCCTTCTTTCCCCTTTATACAGACAATTTTTTGCATTTACCTTTTTCTGACTAAGTCTAAATTCCCAAAGCCTCCCCAATGTGTCCATTAGTGCTCAAAGTTAGGAGTCCCACTATTTAAGTACAAGATGGACCTTTCTACTAACATTCCACCCAGTCAGTTCTTGGTATCTTTATATGCATACTAGCAGCTCTCTGCTCCATAAATTTTACTATCTCTTACTTTCTGTAGACATTAACCACCTCAGTATCTAGTTCCCTTGTGTGCTTTGTAAGCTGAGATGAAAATCTAGCTTTGACTGAGGTACAACTTTAGTTTAAGTTCCAATCAAATGAGTACCACCAAGTAAAGACTGATGTTAACCCAATGGGACTTTTGTACTTCCTGAAATATCCAAATTTTGATATTGTTGGTTACTGATAGAAAAAAAAAAACACGAGATGAAGATTAGACCTTCAACTATCTTCCTGTGGTCTCCATTCTAAGTGCATTTTGACTGCTGTGTGATTCAAAAGCAGACCTGGTATATTTTTTCTCCTTCTTGGTATCTTTAAGCATAAGAATTGACCCTAAAGTAAGTCTAGAAAGTTATATTGCTCTCCAACAGGGGCTGTGTAGGTTTATCCATGGTCAGATGGATAAAGCCGGTGTCAAATGTCTGATGGCTTCCTTTCCATGTTGGCATGCAGCATCAATGGAGTTTTAAGGTGGTGCTTGCTTCTGGAATTAAATCTAAAACTAAATTTACTACTACATTAAAACACCCTCCCATGAGGACTGCCACATGTTGTATATTAAGTATTTCTACAACAGTCATACATTTTTGTGATTTAAAAGTGGGATCATACTGGTTGGGACTATAAGTAGACCCTAAGATAGTTTTGTCTTACTGAGATTGAACTTTGGCTATGACCCAATTCCCAGATTTGTCTTTCACTCGCTGTTCAGCCTGGTCTCTGATGAAGAGAGATTACCACTCCCCTCTTTGAGCCTGATAAACTGATCACCAATGGGCCACCCATGATATTCCCCTGACATTGTCTGTCCGTTTATTTTAATCACTTGTACAAAAAATAAATCCACTAGAAATTTACTTAAACTAAATTTAATGTTATGGGGAATTTTTTTTTAATGCCCTAGTCCTCTTGTGATCAATGTTAATGCTTTACCTAAAAGATAATGCATTTTAACAAGCAATAAGAAAAAAAATAATTATTGCAACAACTTGTGCATTGCTCAGTGAGCAATAGAATCTGTAACAACCTCCACTCTTGCTGTGACCTTTTTCATCTTTTGCATCTGATTAGGCTCCTGGTGCCCAATGGCAGAGGAAGCCTAGATCTGGTTGGATGGTAGAGTTCACTCCAGGCAAATCATACAAATCCACTTTTAGTATATTCTGTTGCATAAAAATGAGGGCTTGGTCAGGGGTAGAAAAGGAGTGCTTACTGCCTTTGAATTTTGCAGGCATTGTGGGGGGTTTCGGGAGGGCTTGCCCCCCCCTGCAAAAATATGTAGTTCAGTGCTGTGCAGTGCAACTAGAGCTTAAATTACTGGTTTGACAAGTGTAGGGGAAACAGTATGTCGAATGCCAAATTCGAATGTTTGGTGTTGTGGTTCGATGCAATGAATGTTTTTTTGTTTTGTTCATCACAATCTTGATAGTAAACATGCATATATATTTATTTTATTTATTTATATTTATATATATATATATATATATATATATATATATATATATATAAATACAATCATCCTTGGAGCATTGAATTTATGGTACTTGATATTGCAAAGAGAGCCCAATTAGTTTAAATTGTTAGACTGGGAAATTGAAGACTGAAGTTCAAAACGTATGAGGTACCAGTTGTATACTGTGTGCCATTGGCTTAACTTCGTTGGTGTTTCCTTTTTTCCTTCTAAACTGTTACTGGGTGTGGACATGCTTGTTTAAGAGTTTTAAAATAAGTTTATTGCATGGCCTGGTAGCAGAATGACCATTGCAGGCACAATGTTAGAGAAGAGTAGTCGCACTGTTACAAATGTAATCTGCAGTTCTGAAGCATGCACGAAGTTGAAAGAAGGAAATTTTTATTCTTCTGAGAGTTTAATTTTGTGTCTCCATTCACACAGAATTTAGATATACTTCAGAAGATCTGTTTAGCCACAATAGTACACAACTGTTTAAAGTTTCTAGTAATAAAGACAGGACGACATAGCTGTGTACTGCAAAAAGCTACTCACTTTTCTAATGCATATCATGATGATGCAATTCACTCCTACAAAACAACCAGGAAACTCAGCTACTTTTAACCTAACTACTTCTACCCACATCCTAAAAGCTCATAATGGGACCCTTTTAAAAATTCTACCAGTAGATGATGCCGGACTTTTTCAATACAATTTTCCTAGATAGACTCGATAGCCTCACAGCAATGCACATCAAACATACAAAACATAACCATGCCCCCTGGCTAACAAAATCATCTAGACTAGCTATCCTTGTAAGAGACCATGCCTGGAAAAGAATGGTGGAAAAACTGAACAACATTTCAAGCAACTCCGCATTAAAGTCAGAAATCTTGTAACAAACGGTAAGAAAAATTTCTGCTCAGTACAACTGGCCAACCAATAAAACAATCCAAAAAAGTTTTGGAAATCCATCTCTTTGCTAAATCTAGGAACCTTACATAACCCAACACCCTGCTCAGAAAAAAAACACAGCAAATAGACAATATGTTTAACACCCACTTTATTACTTCCATCCAGAAACTAGTGAATGACACCAATAGTGACAAAAAAACTAAAGTCAAAAAACTCAGCCCAATACTGGAAAACAATATCCTTCTCTCATAACTACCAACAAACTCTTCTTATACCAACACCCACACTCCTGACTTTAATATCCAACCAGTACCCACATCCCTAGTACTCGGACTGCTATCCAAACTATACCCATGCTCCCTATCTGCTGATAAACCTCCACCCAAATATCTACAACTTGCTGCCAATACAATTGCATACCCTGTCAGTATTCTTATAAATTGCTCAATTGCAGAATCATATGTCCCTAATATATGGAAAAAACCTATTGTAACCCCATTAACTATTGCCCTACTCTCCCCTCTATCAAAAATACTGGAAAAATGTATGCATGCTCAACTTCTCTAAACACGTCACAGACAGTAATCTCCTTGCCCCAACCCAGCATGGTTTCTGTCCAGCACACAGTATCATTACTTCTTTAATGTACTTTTTCCAATACCGTAAACAAAGCCTTGGATGCCAGCCTGGCTACATCAGTAATTCTGCTAGATCTATCTAAGGCTTTCGACACTGTCTCATGCTTTACTGCTAAAAAAAAACTGGGATGCTCCTCTAATGCTCTAATATGGTTTTCCTCCTACTTGGTTAACAGAGAACAATCAAGTCAATGGCTCAGTCAAAACTGTGGCATATATGCGTCCTACAAGGATCCATTCTCGGCCCCCTACTTTTTCATGCCTTCATAAATGACCTTCATAAAGTCTCATAACAAAGTAAACTCATTCGATATGCAGACGGTCCCACCATTATCTCCTGCTCTGACAACTTCTTAAATCCCCTTCAGCATACACAAAACGCATTTACATCCATTGAATCCTGGCTATATGGTTTTCAACTTCTATCGAACCCCAAAAAAATCCAAACTCCTACTTTTCTTTGCAAAACCACCACACACAGACTTTAAAATTTACTCATAAGACAAAAATCGAACTAGTAAACTCTTCAAAACTACTTGGTATAACTATCAACAATAACCTCACATTTGAGCAATACATCCTTTAATACAATTAAGAAAACCCATTTCAAGCTAGGTAAACTTTACCGTCATAAACGTTATCTTAACACCAGAGTTAAACTAGCCAGCACACTACTCATTCCCTCCCTTCTCTATTGAAGTCCAATTTTTACCAACCTTCATTCAACCCTTTTTATTAGGCTTCAAGTATGCTATTATAAAATATAAACATTTTCCTCTGGTCTGTCTAACCGTACAAATCACTGCCAAGCTACATCTCAGCTCAACTGGTTTGAGGTCCCACACTAACTACATTACACTCTACTTACTCTTGCCCATAACTTACTATTTAAACCAAATAACTGCCCTGTATGTCATTCTATTCTACAAGCATAAACTCCTACCCACGCACTCTGATCCACTAATAGATATCTCTTGAAGGTATCCAAACCTAATAAGAGAGCTGGTCAGTGCCTGTGCTCTCACAGCATTGCCAAGATGTGGAATGCCATCCCCTCTTACATAATTCAAAGCCTTTAAATCTGCTCTAAAACAACATTTTCTAAACAACCCCATCTGCCCCTGCACTATAAACCCCAAGCCACCATATCCTTTCTCCTATTCACATAAAACGGCTATGACCTAAAATACATTGATCAAATGGCCACAAAATGTAAGTTTCTGTTTTTTGCCTCTTGTTGATTGCACTTCTATTTCTATTTTTTTACTTTATCCTATTATTTTTTCTTATTTTCCATTATCGCTCATTTTTTATCACCATCCTTATTATACTGTGACTATAAAATTATATTTCACTGTCATTACAGTGAAGTACCTTTCAATATGTTGCAAATGTATCTCTTCTGACAATCTTATGTTATCATTTTTGTAATATGTATGTTTTTGCTTTGTATTACATAGTGTTTTTGTGAAGCTTTTCTCCCAGGCCTCCACTGAAAATGGGTCCCTTGGCCCAGTGGACTTTCCTGGTTAACAAATGTCAATAAATAAGTAAGTAAATAATATGAACAAGTTGTGCATTCTGTTATTGGCCTAGTACTGACAAAGCACTAGAAGCAGAATTAAATTTCTCCGGAACCCTTTTCATTGTTTTCAACCTTTGAACTAAAAAGACAATTACTAGTTACATTGTGCTCCACTTACCAAACTTAATCGTAATATTGTTGCTTTACATTATTATCATCTGCTCCCGAGAGATCATACCAGGTGAACTAAATATAAATACACAATGACTTTTTAAGATGTAAACCTGTGCATTGGAGCACATAAACGTGCCCCAACACCTGTATACATGCAGTAAACTGTCTCTTGATAAGATTTTGATTTTAAAGGGATTGGTTAATTGCTTCAGCTGTGTCCTGTTCACTTCATCACCTCTCTGAGCATTTAATTAATTGGAAGCCTGAAACAATTAAGTGCTGAATTAAGGCAAATTAAACCACTTACTTAGCTTATTTTAAAACTTGTACAGAGCTTCAAAGATAATTATTAGAAGAACTTTAACAAAGTATCTAATGGTGAGAACATGCACATCACATGAAGGTTAATAGTCTTTAATGGCCCTGGTTAGCGAATTTTAAGTGAGCAGTTTTACATTTTAAATAGTATGAATAATGTTTTGTAAAATAAACTGAGATATTGCTTACTATTATGCAATAACATGTATTCCATGTCTAATATGTAATGCTGTATGAAAACTCAGATAATGAAATTTTGCAAGTTTGTAGTTATAGTCCTTGAATACTATTTTATTTTTGAAAATTTCCAAACAAAATATATTTCCCCATTTATGTCTTTCTCAGCTATCTAGCCCATTTTTGCTATCGGCCTTTTTGTTTTCCTATTTGTTCCCTCTGATCCCCCCTCCTGATTTCAAGGAGTCTAGGTAGGCAGGTGGGAGCAAAAGATCACGGCTGCCATTTTTTCACGGAGTCTAGTTGGTTTCCTTTTTGTGATTTTTGAGTACTCTTGTTAAGTGGGGGCCTGCAGTATTCTGTGTAATGTGGGTGCTAGTAATGGCAGTGACAAGCACAGATACTAACCCTTAATCTCTCTATTTAGTATCTAACCTCTACCAGATGCAGAATAGTTGTGGAACAAGCCACCTCCCTATCCCACACATGTGCTGTTCTCTCCTACTGTGGTTCCTTCAATGTCCATGCCACTAGTCAGTCCCTTGCTGTGTTACAGTCAGTGCTTTACATCTCTGAGACAAAAAAAAAAATGTATCTCTCAACTTTATATACATACATAGATACATTGTGGGTTGTGGGCAGTAGGTTGAATGACCAGCAGCTCTTGCATCTCTTTGGTAGACACCATTCATTTGACCCAAAGTGATGGTCAGTAGGTGTTTTTGACTTACAGTCCTCAGGGATTGTGTAATCTTGGTGTTAGTATATATAATTAGAATGGGATGTTTGGGTGCAGCCCACCACATAGGAGGTGCAGGGGGCTTGCCCTCCTGCAAAAATATCTGCATTTGTTTTACTCTGCTCTGGGGTAATCTGTGGAGCATGTGCAGAATGTGGTGATTCATTGTTTGTATACAACATGGATATTCAGGATGTCGGCGTACCTGGTCGTCTTCATCTGCCATGCATCTATCCGTCTCTTACATAATATCTACATCTTTATACATGACAATATATATATTAAAATTATAGATATAACTGGACACACAGAATCCAAATTGTGGGGACAAAGATTATGGAGGACAATTGCCATTAAGCAGGAATTGCATGACCTTGAGAACTGCATACAAATGTGTAATACAATTTATGTAGAGTACAAGGACAGTCTCACATGTTTTATTAAGCATTGTGTGATGCGATCAAGTTATCACATTTAAAATTTCAGTACATGGATATTTGTGGGATACTGGACCGTGAGTACAGCCTCATATCTGTCATGCTCTGTATAATTACTTACGCAACAAAATAAAATATTTTTGAGCACTGTATGGAACCTTAAAAACATTAACCATGGTGGAATATCTGAATCTATTTTTGCTGTGGTTACTTGTTGATTAATGTAATTTCATTTTTTTTTTTTTTTTTTTTTTTTTTTTTTTTTTTTTAATTAAGCAAAAAATAATTTTTTTTCTTGAAGCAAACAGTCACTATTATATCCTTTAAATGCAAGAAAAATGGGAACTACAAGGTGTTTAAGGACATACTAAGGAATTTTGTAATAAGACTGGTCTAATTCAAAAAAGCAAGAGTCAGCAAAACAGTTACAATGAGATTTATTATAATAGTATAAGGAGAACAAACAGACTGAAAAGTTATAAAGCCTTCATCAGTGTATCAACATGCTTAAAAAAAACATTCCCCTTTATATAGTAATTGGTCCACCTGGAGGTTATGTAAGAAATTACACTTTTATAAAAGTGTAAAAATGTTAAATATTCATTCAGTCCTGGAGGAAATAGTGTCCCTAGTTTAATAATCCATTTTTTCTCTTTGTTATTGAGTAATTGGTGCCAACCTGATTTGTTTTTGATATTGCCCTGAATTTTATATATGATGGTAAAATGAAAATTGGCCTTAGGGTGTTTCTCTGTGTGTTTGTACAGTGTATTGCTTAGTCTCTTTGTCCTGATATCACTTAGGTGCTCCGAAATTCTAAAATTAAATGGTCTAGAAGTTTGCCAACATAGAAAGCAGAACAACTGCACGTAGCCAAATATATGTCATTCTGATTGACAATTCGCAAAAAAATGAATGTTAAATATTTGGCCACTGTTCTTGCTTCAGAATTCCCCGATTTTGAAGTTACTTTTGCAATGTCTACAGTGTCCACATGGAACACGTCCTTGTAGAGCCCTACCCTCTATGGTTGTTTGTATGGAGTGTGTATCTGGGGTGCCAATATGTTTGTAGTGGCTCATAAGTGAGCCTAAATTTTTTCCTTTCCTAAATGAAAAATGGCACATCTCATTGACAATGTCTCTAAGCCGAGCATCGGCTAAAAGAATGTTCCAGTTTCTACGTACAATGTTGATAAGGACATCTGTGTTCCTCCCATAAGTGGTAATAAGTCAGATCAGAGGATTCTGTTGCACCAGTTTATCCTTGTATTGTAGTAACCCAGACCTGTTATGTTCAGATACCCAATGTTTGGCTCTGTACATGTCCCCTGTTTTGTACCCTCTCTGTTTAAATCTGTCAGCAAGATCTTCCTCCTATATACGATGGGTGTTAGCATCTGAACAAATCCTTTTGATTCTTAAATTGTGACTTAGGAATGTTTCTGCATATATGAGATGGATGAAAGCTGGTGGCATGGAGTAAGGAGTTAAATTGCTTGATGTTTTTTGTAAACTTCAGTGGAAAGAGTATGGTCAATATTGTGTGTTACCAATACATCAAGAAATGTGATGCTATTGGTATCAAAAGAGACCATAAACTCAATCCCCCACTTATTCTGATTTAAGGTATTCAACAAACTCCTTTAGGTAAATACTATCAGATCTCCATACCAACCAGCAATCATCCAAGTATCTTCTCCATATGTCGATCTCTTCCAAATAGATGTTATGGGCCTGATCATAAATGGGGTGTTCTTCAGTATAGGCCATGAAGAGATCAGCATATATGGGGGCAAAGGAGGCTCACATAGCGGTACCATTAAGTTGTAAGTAACATGATTCCTGAAAACAGAACACATTTTTAGTTAAAACATGTTCTGTTAAACAGACCAAAAATGTGTTAAAACTCGGTGGGTATAGCTCGGTCTTTATAAGCCATTACTCAAGACCCTCCAAGCCCAGCCAATGAGGGATACAAGTGTACAATGCAGAAACATCCAAAGTACACATGAGCCACCCAGCCTCCAATTGCATGTCTGCAATGATCCTCAAAAATTCTGTGGTGTCTTGTAATTTAGCTCTTACTTGTATAAGTAAGGGTTTAAGATGAAATGTCAGGAATTGGGGAAAGTGGTTCCGTAATGGATCCTCTGTCAGAGACAATAGGTCTCCCTGGTGGATTTTGCATATTTTTGTGAATTTTTGGTAAGAAGTAGATGTATTGACTAAAGGGATCCGTAACTGTATGAAGTATCCTTTGTAATAATGCCTTCCTCTCTGGCAAGACAAAGAAAAGCATCGATCTGTTTCTTAAAACCTTTGGTAGGGTCACATACCATATATGTATAATGCCGTTTATTCAAAAGTTGTCTCATGGCTTCTTCTTGATATTGTACCATATCTTGTATCACAATAGCACCACCCTTGTCTGCTGGCAAAATAACTATATCTTTATTCTTACACAATTCCTGTACCATGTCCATCTCCTGTTTGGATAAATTGTTAGATTTTATTTGATGTTCCATAAAGTTAAAGTGTAGATCTTTGAGGATCGAATTTTGGAACATAAAGACAGTAGGATGCATGGGTGGATTGAAACTAGACTTATGATATTTGAATCCAGATTGTGATTGAGTCAGATGCTGTATGGAAGAAAAGTTTCAAAAGGATGATACATCCTGTGCAAAAGTATCCTCAGGCACAAAACCCCCGGTATAAAATTTAGTCCTTTATTAAGCAAATTCACGTGTGATGGTGAAAGAGTAACAGAAGAGATATTTATTACATTATTCAGTGTTACTTCTTTACCATTAGCCTGAGTAGTTGTTCCATGCTTTCCGGCCCTGTGTTTCCTGCCCCCCCCACTTTGGTTTAACCCTAAAGGGGTAGTCCTGTTACTTTTTTTGGCTGTAGGTGAGTCTGTGACATTCTGTGCATAGGACTCCAATCCAGAGGAAGATTCTTCCCCTGATCCCTCACCACTGGAGGCCATAGATTTTTTGAGTATAGAGTGTGGCCTCTTTCTTTTGTTTACATTCTGTTTAGAGGCCTAATGTGTTTGCATATGGGTGACCTGCCTCATAATCTGAGACATCCCTATGGAACTTCCTGGTCTTTTTCTCCTTTAGTTGTTGTTACAGTACTAAAAGGTCCTGGCTCAATTTCCTCAGACATTGATTATATCCTTCATCACTTTCAAATTAGGTGATGTCATTACACATGGTTGTAATTTCAGAAATGTTCCTATCAATTGTCCTTTCATAATAATGAGACTAATGTCTGGACAAGATCCATGGATGCCTTATGTTGCACTTCTGCCCATTGTTGTATGAGGGTAGGGTCAGCTTCTGTCACTAATGGTTGAATACGCACCCTCAAACCTCTAGGGGAAATGTCCTTGCTGATTTATGCCTTGAATAACTTGGCATGCCAAATGTTGGCCCGTAAGGCCCTCATGCTCTTATTGAGTTTGTGAAATTCGTTTTCGCAAGTATTGGAGTGCATAGTCCCATTGGAGGTATTTGGTGTAATTGTTTATGCCAAAAATGGCTAAATCATCCCTATCCGAATGAAGCCCTTTGAGTAAGCTGGATAGATCCATTGTTGTTCTATATATCCAAGTAATATGTAAATATAAAATGTTGTCTGTATAAAATGTCCTTAGTTAGCTAGATGGCAACCAGTTAGTAATAAAGCACATTGTTGTGGAACATGGAGATATAACATATATAGTAATTATCTCACATAAAGCTTTACTGGCAGAATAAGGCTCCAAGTTTGGATGTTTGTTTGTGTGTGTGTGTGTGTGTGTGTGTGTGTGTGTGTGTGTGTGTGTGTATATATATATATATATATATATATATATATATATATATATATATATATATATATATATATATATTTTTCTTTTTCAAAATAATAAGAGCAATGTTAACCCCTGCCAAAGCCTAATATGTCCACAATTAGAACAAATAAGAGTATAATGGCTGTTGTATTGTTAATAGCTGTTGGACCTGTATTATGAAAAGGGCATAATACGCAGTGTTAAGCAGCCAAAATTGTACATAAATGACCAAAAATATAGGAACACTATTAACCCCTGCAGTCCTATAGATATAAACAGTATAGTCAAATCAAACTGGACTAGGATAGCCCCTGCTTATATTTAACTTGCTGAGCAGTGCTATGTCCACCTCCTAAATTGGTAATATTATATATAGTGAAAGAACATCACCAAACCATACTGAGCCCAAATTAAAGGCCCATCTAGATATACATAGAAACCAGTCTAGAGACCACACTAGGGCAATAGTTATACCAACAATAATGGCTATTAATAAAAAATACTTGGCCAACAAAAGTTTTAATCCAGTTCACCAAAGAAATGAAATCTAAATAATATATGTCAATTAAATACTTAGGGTATTCTTTAGACACAAAATATATAGCATCCCTATAGTGGATGTCCACAATGTCCTATATAGTAAATGCTATCCAGTAAAATTGAGGGTGATACCCTTGTAGTAATGTTACAATATTCTAAATGATGCCCTTGTAGTAATGTTACAATATTGTAAATGAATCTGTCCAATATCTAAATATAGTCTAGTGAAATGAACACTGTAATAATGTACAACCTAGCATGTAAAGAAATTATATATGTATATCTCTATCCCTTTAGTAGCCAAAACGTGTAGAACATTGAACTGTACACAATATAGTAGGGAATAAATAAAATCAAAGAATATAAATTTCAGCTGTAGATTAATAATCAGTCTTATCCCCTACACAAAATGTTAATATTACATAAATGATATTCGTATAGTTTGCAGTTGTTCATACATAGTCACCAATAGGTAATTCAGTGAAAAATATGAATATACTAGCTAAACAACTGTTGATGGTTTCCATAAAGCTTTGAGAAAACCCTGTTCGTATCCTTAAACTACAAAAAAACATAATTTGCCCTATAGTTATGTAGGCAAACATGGCTTCCAATAGTATTATTTTAGTAAGGTATAATATTCATACAGTTCACCGTATTTCTCATATAATCAAGGTTCTGGCTAACAACGTCTGAGTGACTGTTAATCAGTTGCATGAAATTCAAATTAAGCCTTTACTCATATCCTTAAATTCTAAAAACATGTTACCTGCCTGATAATCCTATATGGCATCCAAAATGTCATATAAGCAAGTACATTAAAAATATGTAGCCCAATTCGTTTAAATACAATCAGGTAAAGTAATAATGTCCAAATCACCAAATATCAGTCTAGATGATGATAATGAATCGTATAATGTTCTGCAAGAAACATGAAAGCTGTCGAAAAAACGGCCGAAAAGCCAAAACTCCATTCTGAAGAATAAATGTACAGGTCCATTTGTGCATACACACAAAATTCACTGTAAATAATTGCGACCATAATCTACTCAGCTTGTTAGCCATTAAACAGTTGCCTGCATCATACACATGCCGTAACTGCCAGAAAGTCCCATCCAGTTCACAAAATGGCACTTGTTAACTTTGCAAATATGCATGTACGGTTACTGCCACAAAGACCCATCCAAATTAAATGACCCAGCAGACTGGAACAGCCCACAGTTGGAAAAACAAGCCAGAGTTTAATATTAATATTAAACAGTACCTTACCCCAATATGAATATCCAAATATGAGTAATCCACAAAGAGATATGGACCAAAATGTTTCACAGTAGGCTGATAGAATAAGTAAACTCCCCAGGACTTCAATGAAATAACCATAAATGTTTTGTCTGAACCATAAACGGAAATATATCCAGATGGATGCCCAGTTTATAAACAATATTCTCCAAAGTAAGATGGTGCCTTATGCACAGAATGTCACAGACCAACAGCAGGGAAACGACAAAGTATTCAGTGGAAATACCCTGCAAGTATGGTAGCTGCATGGATCCAAAAGTCCTTGGTATAATTCAAAAAAACAAGAGCCAGCAAAACAGTACAGCGAAATTTATTCTAATAGTATAAGGAGAACAAACGGACCATTTTCTGCTGAAAAGTTATAAAGCCTTCATCAGTGTATCAGAATGCTTAAAAAACATTCCTCTTTATATAGTAATTGGTCCACCTGGAGGTTATGTAAGAAATTACACTTTTATAAATGTGGAAAAATGTTAAATATTCATTCAGTCCTGGAGGAAATAGTGCACCTAGTTTAACAATCCATTTTTCTCTGTTATTGAGTAATTGGTGCCAACCTGATTTGTTCTTGATATTGCCTTGAATTTTATCTATGATGGCAAAATGAAAATTGGCCTTAAGGTGTTTCTCTGTGTTTGTATAGTGCGTTGCTTAGTTTCTTGGTCCAGATATCACTTAGGTGTTCCGAAATTCTAAATTTAAATGGTCTAGAGGTTTGGCCAACATAGCAAGCAGAACAACTTGCATGTAGCCAAATATGTAAGCCATTCTGATTGACAATTCACCAAAAAAATTAATGTTAAATATTTGGCCACTGTTCTTGCTTGAGAATTCCATTGTTTCGAAGATACTTTTGCAATGTCTACAGTGTCCACCTGGAACACATCCTTGTGGAGCTCTACCCTCTATGGTTGTTTGTATGGAGTGTGTATTTGGGGTGCCAATACATTTGTAGTGGCTCATATGTGAGCCTAAATGCTTTCCTTTCCTAAATGAAAAATGTTGTGGCACGTCTCATCGACAATGTCCCTAAGCCAAGCATCAGCTGGAAGAATGTTCCAGTGTCTGCATACAGTGTTGATAAGGACATCTGTGTTCCTCCCATAAGTGGTAATAAGTCTGATCAGAGGATTCTGTTGCACCAGTTTATCCTTGTATTGTAGTAACCCAGACCCGTCCTGTTCAGATGCCCAATGTTTGGCTCAGTATATGTCCCTTGTTTTGTATTCTCTCTGTTTAAATTTGTCAACAAGATCTTCCTCGTATATATGATGGATGTTAGCATCTGAACAAATCATTTTGATTCTTAGAAATTGTGACTTAGGAATGTTTCTGCATATATGAGATGGATGAAAGCTGGTGGCATGGCATTGCAAAAGTATCTTCAAAACTAAGGAATTCTCAAGCAACAACAGTGGCCAAATATTTAACATTCATTTTTTTTGTGAATTGTCAATCGGAATGTCTTACATATTTGGCTACCTGCAGTTGTTCTGCTTGCTATGTTGGCCAAACCTCTAGACCATTTAAATTTAGAATTTTGGAGCACCTAAGTGATATCAGGACCAAGAGTCTAAGCAATCCTAAGGCCAATTTTCATTTTACCATCATAGATAAAATTCAGGGCAATATCAAGAACAAATCAGGTTGGCACCAATTACTGAATAACAAAGAGAAAAAAATAGATTGTTAAACTAGGGGTACTATTTCCTCCAGGACTGAAAGAATATTTTTATAATTTTCACACCTTTATAAAAGTGTAATTTCTTACATAATTTCCAGGTGGACCAATTACTTTATAAAGGGGAATGTTTTTTAAGCATTTTGATACATTGATGAACGCTTTCAAGCATTTTGATACACTGATGAACGCTTTCTAAGTTTTCATCCGAAACCGGTCTGTTTGTTCTCCTTGTACTAATATAATAAATCTCAATGTCACTGTTTCACTGGCTCTTGCTTTTTTGAATTATACCAAGGACCTTTGGAGCCGTGCAGCTACCATACTTGCAGGGTATTTCCACTGAATAACACTGGTCTACATTATGGTGAGGTACTTCATCAGTGTGGTGCAAAGTTTTGTAGAGTGTCTTCAAGGAAAATATCTGACATGTTTAGTTTTTTTCAGCCTGGATAATTTTGTAAATAATTGCAACAGCGCTGCTACACCAGAGCCAGCCTTTGGCCAACTGGTGCCCTAGGCAAAAGGTTTCCACAGCACCCCACAACACCACCCAGTGCCCCCATCCTGGTCTATCTACAACATCCAGATTACTGGAAAAGCACCCCTGCTAGAGCGGTGCCCTTGGTGGCTGCCTAGTTGGCCTGTGGCAAAGGTCAGCTATGGCTACAACATAAGGAGGTTTTTGAACTGATCTTTTAAAATGGTGTCGACATCTAACTTGATGTACAGTTTGATGTAAATGAAGATACTGGAATGTAACCCAAAAAAGGGGAGTATGATGAAAGAAAGCAAAACCTGGAAAATGGAATAAGTTTGTGATGCTCTCTGCTCAGACATCAAGCATTTGTTGGTTTCTTATATGCTTCTGTAATATTCAGAGCAGTACTCAGGCTGGTGCTGAGGTGGACATGTCTTCTTTCCCATATTTTTGGATGTATTTTTAATGGGCAAGGATGTTTAAATTTGTCTGAAAAAGCTACTTTTCATCTGAACTTGAGAGAAGTCTGATTTAAGTGCTTATAGCGTCAGGAATAGCCTCATGACAAAGTGACTTTAAGGTGAATCCTGCATTGTAATTGCAATGCTAAAACTGGAATTGAGAATTTTCAGTCCAAAGCTTCTGGGTTTATGAATATGACATTTTAAAAGATGTGAGGACTGCTTATTGTGCTGTAATGTCCCACTGCTGTGCTGGAGGTTAGTACCCCTATACATTAAGCATTAATCATTTTTGTGACATATTTTAATGCACTTGGGGAATTGTGACTGATAGTTGAGCTATAAGAAAAAGAAAACTAATATAAAAATTAGGTTGTGCCTAAGAGACTGAGAAAAGAGCATTTGCCCCTTATAAGAACAGGCATCCTTGGGGAGGTAGATCAGTTCGGGTAGGCAGGCCTTCTGCATTTCTAGGTTTGTTTAGCTGTGGGGACAATTTAAAAGAAGTCAAGAAATGATAGTACTTTCTAATAACTGGATAATGGAAAGATTTAGAATTGAATGTTTGAGGGGAATAGGGTTGTGATGAATGTTTGGAAAAGTAGAGCAGAACTAGATGTTAACAAAAGTGGAGTAGATGTATGCCTTGTTTTTATAATTTATTTGTAGCTAACTGATTGAATGATGCCAGGATAAGGAATGCAGCTGGAGAATTAAGGGGTTATGAGCAGCTTAAAATATGGCCTGGGGGGGGGGGGCAGGTGCAAATGTTGCAAGGGCATGTATTCCCATTGTAGAATATTAAAGGAATTTTATTATATTTTAACAGGCAAAGACTCCAGAAAACTGGATAAAAGCTTCAAAGAATAAATGGAGACATTGCTTCTCCAGTAATAACAATGGAGAAAACATGTGTTTTCTAGAAATGAGGACAAAATGTGGGGGACGTGATGTATTATGAAGAGCCTAATTGAAGGGTGCAAAAAATGGTTAATCATTTTGTTGCTGCCCACAGTGAAAAGATGGCAGAAGGAGGTAGGTTAGGAGCTGAATAATGTGTTGCCAGTGTGGAAAATTAATAGAGTTCGCCTTATGTTGGGTTTGGTGCCTGTACCATCAAAGAATGCTTTAGCAGAAATAAATTATTTCCTTTTAATCATACATTTATTAGGAAGAGGAGTTTGACTACTATGACACTGTAGTTTGACCCATCTTCTCCAGTGAGAGAATGTCCCAGTGGTCTGTGATCTCTAATACAGCCAACCCTCCTTCACTGATAGAGGAGGAGAAAGTCTAGGAGTAGGCATCAAATGTATGGTTCAGGGAAATTTATAACAATGCAGTTCTTACCTGGGTGCAGCAAGGATGTTGCAGGAATTGCCATCCATGTTATCACACTTGTACCCCTCATACATGAAGTTACCTAATAGTCATTAGCCTGCACCCTGGTTTGTACCAGGATATTTCATCAGCTGCAGCCAGAACCCACAGTTCTCTTAGGATAGGCATACCCATCATCCCCTGCCTGAATCATGAAGTGCTCGTGTCACTATTTGATCCTGGGTTGCCAGTGCCAGCCACAGTCAGGTCTACTTCCTCTACACACCCAACTCAGGTGATTGACTCCTAAAGTTTATAAATTATTTGGTAGAAAATTGTCCCAGAAGTAGTCAAGGTGATTAGGTGACTACAAGGTAGAAGTCCGTGCAACCCTTCAAGTATTCTGATATAACTTCTGTACTGAAATAGATGACACCTCCACTGACACCAGGCTGTGCAGACCAGTAGTAATTTTGAATGTGGAATATAAGTTGCTTGTTTTATTGGCTAGGACATTGGATTTAGTTATGCCAGGAATGACTAGCCAACCTGTTCTGCATTTACAACAGGGTGAAGCACAACTCAGAGCTGCCACAGCAGGTGCTTTTGATGTAGGATAAGCATCCAAACCAATAACTATCTGCCATCAATTATCTTGAACAGTCAGCTTCTGTTAGGGTAAAGTGACAGTATTTTCATCACTTATTAAGCAATTTGACTTTTTGCATGTTATTACTATTTCTGAGGCTATAATTGGGGTGAGGTCTTATAGAAGAGTGACAGGGGGATGTCTCATACAGCTAGCATACAACAAGATATCAAGCCGGGATGTCCTTAATCGTTTTGTATTTTAATTACTTTAGTGAACTACTGGAAGGAGAGGTGGAATAAAAGGTTGGGAAAAGAAATGTTTAAGGTCTTTTATGCACTAATAGTTTTACTGGCAGTTATGAATCTCCATGGTAGTTTTAGAGCAGTGTGGAAGATGTGGAATTGATTGAGGCCATCTGAGTATAAATTAGGGAAACAAGTTGCAGTGAAGTGATCGAAGAGTGTGTGTGCTAGAGTGTGTGAAGCATGCACGTGTTTTGCTCTAAAGATGCTGGTCAACTAGCTGGAATATGGTTTGGACTGAGCTGAAGATAGCTGACGAATATGAAGGGGTGAGGTTTTAGTGTGAATCGAGGGAAGATATCTAATGAATTTCAAAGGAGTGAGGGCTAGATCATATATTTTGGTACCGTCTATGGATTCTGTTGATCACTAGCTGATTTATTTGTTTTGGTACAATCCACAGTGGAATCCTTTGTGTCAGGAGTGTTGATACTTGTTACACAGTTTTGAGAGATGAGTAGCTTGTAGTAAGGATGAAATATTTTTAAAATGGATTCAATGAGTGAGTGAATGAATGAGGCTTCATTTTAAAATTATAAGTTTCAGTTTGTTTGCCTGAATCATGGCTCACTGTTGGGGCAATCGTGTCCAGAATGGCAGACCAACTGCAGACACTGAAAATTGTAGGCCTGTCTTCCTTACTAACCTGATCAGTAAAGCTATGGAGTACACCATTACTGACTTGCATAAATTGTGAAGTCAAACATCTCCCTACACTAGAGCCACAAAGATTTGGCTTTGTAAAAGTTAGATTGTGCCTGTTAAATCTTGCAGACTTTGAGAAGGTCACTAGTGGCTGACAGTGGTCCTACTGTTCATGCTGCAACTTGATTTGGCCGAGGCTTGCAGTATCCTACCAAGTGCTGAAACTGTATAAAACTATTGTCTCTAAACATCACTATCTATATGGCAAGAGAAATTACCAAATGCCTTAAAGACCGAATGCACATAGAAGGTGCCTGCTACACAGACTTTTGGACAGAAGGTGACTAGTGTTTTCCCCAAGGATCTATGCTCTGTTTTCTCCTGTCCAGCACTTATTTGTTTGACATCCAAGCTGAAACCTAGAGTTTCTGTAACAAACCACTCCAAACTTGGTGTGGAACTGTCAATGCCCATGAAGATATTAATGCCTTCAAAATTGGTTCACCTTAGTAAACACTTGGTGCGTAAAACATTTGGACTGAAACTGAATACCCAGAAAAGAAGTATTATCCTCTTTGGGGAAACAGCAAAGCACTGCAGCCTGCAACATTGACAACACCACATTGTCTAGCTAAATAGCTGTTGGAGATCTGGGCTCCCAGGGTGATACTTCCCTCCATTTTGATTGCCATCTGACTGTTGTAGTCAGGAAATCCTTCTGCATATCACAACTAATTCCCAATAACATTTCGTCCAAATCCATGGACATCACTGTTCCCCTATATTCAGCTCTGGTCAGATCTATTAATACAGTATAATGTTGCCGTCAGATCTATTAATACAGTGTAATGTTGCCTTTGATGTGTAACTCAAGACACTTGAAAAACCTTGAAATGTAAATCTCTCTGGTCTTAAGAATCTTAGCAGGAAGGGCTGGAAGTCTTTTCCTCCTACTCTGCCTTACAGACTCCTCAGAGGTAATTTGTGCTTCACTTGGCATGCTCTTAAAGATCCTGTTATCTTTGTCCTGCTTTTTCTTAGTAAATTTAAATTTTGCAGCCAACACTAGAACAATACATCTTCACCTACATCATCAGTTAAAAACGAAACAAAAAAAAAAAAACATGATAGAGAAATACGTTTTTCACCTAGTGTTTATTGCTTTGGAATACATGTCCTCTAGTTTAAGCAATATAACTAATTGTTCTCCTTCAAATTTAACCTGAGCTGAAAGTGTACCCTTACATTTACTACAGGAATAACAGGTCTTGCCTTCTGTGAAAAAAGAGAAAAAAAAAACAAAGGTGATTTTAATAAAGTGCACATGGTCATTGGATTGTTTTAGCCTTCTGTGTCATATGATCCTATAAAGATGGTGGGTTTAGTAGAAATTACCATCAACATTTTATTCTGACACAGCAAGATATTCTGAAATGGTGTATTCTCCCACTTGTATTGAGATAAATGACATTTTTAAAGTACAGTTGCTATAGGGTGATTTCTGTTAGGGTTAGGGTCTTGCAATTAAATAGCATATCTGTTTTTGTTCTTTTGTCTTTGGCTAGTGCAAATAGCATAGTTTATTTTTTCCCCAGACCAAAATCTGGAATTTGTTACCTGAATGTGACAAAACAAATGGAATGATAAAACTATGTGCAAAAACTAGAAGTATATACTAATGCAAATATCAACGATTTTGTGTTATTTCCATGGCATAATGCCACTATTTCCATAGCCTTCAACAATTTTAATCTGTCATAACTGTTATTTGATATGTGTACTTAGAACAGAAGTAGGGGGTTTGTGCACACAGTTTGAGTTGCCTAAGGGATCCTTGTGTGTTACTGCATATGGGCTTATGGAAGGCTGCAGCCAGCTCTGAAAGAGAACTGTCCTTGATGAATGTAGTATCATTACTTTGCTGTTTGAGTCTGTATTGCTGACATAATAGTTCAATCATACATTGTATTTACTTCAAAGTTTCAAGCATAGCATACCATATGATGCATGAATTAAGTAAGGAAAATGCTTCACAAAATTTGAAATTTTCACAAGCAGTTCATATTGGCTTATATTGATATAGCGGAGTAACTAGCTTAATGCTTTCATAAGTGAGTATTATGTTATCAATCCAGACAGAAAGGTGTTTTGAACCCTGCACCCTTCATGCAGAAAATAGCATAGTTTTGAAGTTCCTAGTGGCAAATTATTAACCACAGGCACATAATAGATTTAGTGTTAACACATTTTAAGAGAAAGCATAGTATAGTTTGCTAATTTTGTTTGCTTTTTTATTATTTAAGAGAGCACACTCCCTTGTTGGTATCAGAAAAGTCTAGAGTTTGTGAGACCATATTGATGTAGAAGAGCAGGCAGAGTGCATTAAGGTTTCTCAATATCATTGTTACGTGAAGGAAAACTTCCCTTTACTGGTGGCTCCACAAAGAGTAAAGCTGGTGTTTGATCTGTGAAGTCTATATTTCATTACATATATAAACAAACACACACACACACACACACACACACACACACACACACACACACACACTGTATGGCTCTGCACTTCTCTGACTTATCAGTTGAAATCCATAAGAACAGAAGTTAAAAATACATCAAAGCCATGTAGCAAATTGAGGTACATTAGCCACAATGCTTACGATTTAGCATTTTTGGAGTAAAATACAGAATTCCAAGACTGCATTTTTGGGGGGAAAAAGCCTAGATCAAAAGACAGAACCTGGAGCTATCAGTAATGAATGGGTATTGGGTGACACTGATTTAATTGTCAAAAAATGGATGCACAACAATTAACTGTTGCCTAGATCTAAACAAATGGGCAGAAAACTGGCAGATATCCATATACTTAGCACATATTGAGTCTCACTTGATAAAGGAAAAAAATCTGAGTTTCAGGAAGCTCATCTTCAATTAGGAACTAGGATTCTTCCTAGATACACATTTTAAATTTTCACAAGCAGTTAATATTGGCTTATATTGATGTAGCAGAATAACATCAGCCCTTAGAGCAAGACAACGTACCCAGCACTTTAGTCATAGGTGACTCTATAGTCAGGCACACTGATGTCCCACTCACCAGGCTGAACAAGGAGAAAATTAGTCAGCTGCCTGTTGGGTTTTGGTTCCGCTACATAATGCATGCACTCAAGTCACTCCACAACAAGTACAAATATGACTCTGTCATAGTCCATGTTGGAGTAAATGACTTGAGACGTACATCCCTGGACTACATGAAAAGACACATGGAAAAGCTCTCGGATCATGTGGCCCAGGCAGATATGACCCTAGCCCTGAGTAGCATCCTGCCTTCGCCCAAAATTATTGACTTCAACAATTGGCTAAGCTTTTGGTGTCATTCAAAGGGGATCCAGTATCTGTCTGCATGGGATGACATAATTGACAAACCACGATGATTTGCCAGAGATGGTCTGCACCTGTCACACCTGGGATTCAGGTTACTGGCTAAAGCTCTTGCCATCCCTATAGTGCCTTTTTTAGGCAAGGTTCAAAGGACAAAACCACCACCGTAACAGATACAAGCATGCAAAATCTGAAGGTAATGCTACTCAATGCTAGAAGTCTAAACCTCAAAATGCAATCTCTCGAAGCACTCCTAAAAATGGAGAACATCGATATATGTGCAGTAACTGAGACCTGGTTCAAGGCTCCAGAGAGCACCCTGCAATACCAGGCTACAACTCTTACCTCACTTTTCATCCACCAAACCAAGACTGAAGCACTAAAGGTGGAGGAGTGTCCATATTCACCAAGGATATTCACACCTCCAGGCTATTTGCTCAACACAATGCATCTGAAATTCTCCAGGTGCAACTAACACTAGGTAAGACGGCAATCCAATTTGTAGCTTGCTACAGATCCCCCCACCATGCCCCAAGATTCTCACTACACCTTTCTAAACATACTGGAAAATAAGATACAACCAAACACCCTAATACTGTGTGATTTCAACAAACCTGCAATTAACTGTGAAAACTACTTGGGTACGAACACCTTTTCCCAACGGTTCTTGGAATTCATAAATTCCAATGCCCTGGATCAACTAATCCATATTCCCACCAGGGGCTCCAATAACGTAGACCTGGTCATTACCAACATGGGAGATAGATGCTCCACACCAGTGGTCACCCCCTCATTGGTCAGGTCTGATCATAAGATGCTCCACACCAGTGGTCACCCCCTCATTGGTCAGGTCTGATCATAAGCAAATCACCCTTGACATCCACATCCCACCCCCACCCCCCAGTAAGGAAACCTCTGTAAAAAAAACTTCGCCAAAGCCAACTTCATGCTACTCAAGTCTGAAGTGACGAACTTCATGACACCCATGCAGACGGGAGCTGAAAGTTCAACTGCTGAATCCTACACTAAGGCACTGTACGAGCACATCCACTAGTGCATGAATCATGCCATGCCAAATAGAATCAAGACTCTCTCCTTCAAAAAAAGGATGCCAGTCTGTTGGTCCCCTGCCATAAACAAACTATACAACAGAAGAAAGAAACTGTTGCAGAAAAGAGAAAAATCTGAGGATGCGAAAAACTCCCTTACCAGCATCATTAAGAAGCTGAGATCCCTCATAAAATCCTCCAAAGCTAGTTACGAAAATTAAATTGCCAAGGATTCCAAAGATAACCACAAGACATTCTATAGTTATGTCAAGAATCTAAATGGCAATGCTCAGATATGCTCTGAGCTACAACAGAATGGCATTAAATATACTGATCCCAAGGGTCCAGGGAAGTAAATATTGAGAAGAAATATCCAGGGAATTGTTATGGCTAGGCTTGTATAGGCCCTAGGGCCGATAGCCTAGTACCAACCTATGAACCTATACTTGCATTGGGAAAACATCTTCCAAATCTTCTGCCTGGCACAATAGCAATTGGAGAATTAAATTACAAATCTTTCCATCCATTCACAACCCCTTTTACAGTTTTTTCATATGGGCTTGGGATGTCACTTCCAACAGTGACAATCATCTAGAACCAAGGTTTACACCACCACGTGACTAGAAATGCGTAGAGGAATAGAACTACTTATAGTTGAATACTCTGCTTTGACATTGATCTAGCTCCTATATGTATTGCTTTGTGGCCTTCAAAACTGTAAAATATGGACAATAAAAACAGCAAAGCAGACCAGTGACTCTGCTCATATAAATCTTCACCAACATTGTTCCCGGGTCTGGATCACCTGCTAAATTGGCAATGTTGTATGTGACTACTTGGGTGACTAAACTTGCCTCTGTTAAATTTTCTTTGAAATTACTCTACATTGGGAGATTGATCCCCAGAGCTTCTACCTACCCTATTTAACATCCTCCCATATCAAATTAGACAGCATCATGAAGGCTGTTTGAGCACCTGCATTTATCAGAAGTGTGTGGTACAAACATGAAACCTTGTTGCTAATGTTCTTTTTCCCTAATTTTATATCCCTAGTCCACAAGAGTCTTGTAGTGCTTTAGATTTGATTGTTTCGTATTATAAAGTGAAGAAGAAGCATAGCTTAGTAGATAGCATATGAAGCATGCATTTCAACATACAGTATATAATCTATTTATGAACTTACATTTATCAATTGATAAAACTCTAATAGCTGCAATTTACTGTATATTTTCTGTTTTATAGATTAATGGAGCTTTTTTACTTTGATGTCTTCCCCCACCATGAAAATGAATATATTCAGTGCAGCTAACTCAGTCAACAATATAATATGATTTTATATGGTATTTATTTATTGAATGGTATTTATTTATTGATATATAATTGTGTATCATGCATAAAAAATTACACACACATACAGAGCATCTCTGTTCTGTTCACTGCAAATGCATCTTAACCTCAGTTGTGAGGCAAGAATATTTATAACAAATCATGGATGCTAACTTCTAGCATACAGTAAGGCATTTATGGAAACAGGGAGGTAGATGCACTTATCAAGACATCTTAAAGTCGATGGTAATCAGTTATACTTGGTAGTAAATCTTAAACCCATAAAGTCCACAAATAAAGAACAAATAGTAACATTATCCTTCTGCAAAATCCAGCAGTCTAAAATCTTTCTCCACATAGATAATTTGAGGTGGAAAGCATTAATCTTCTCGTATATTAACACCTTTTCAAAGTAATCAGTGTATAACTCTGCATGAATGGGGGCAAACATAGCCCACATTGCTGTACCTTTTAAATGTTGATAACATAGGTTCATAGATTGGTACTAGGCTATCGGCACTAGATCCTATACAAGCTTAGCCATAACAATTCCCTTGCTATTTTTTTTTTCCCATAGTAATTACTTCCCTGGACCCCTGCCTAGCAGGGTGACTGACATGATCCCCAGGGTGAATTTCCTATCTCCCATCCAATCATCAAGGTTCCTTTAAAGAGGGCCAAAGAGGTGCTCTGCTTGACATGTATGGGCAGTTTATTCCAGAGTCTGGGGAGTGTCTAGGTCAGGAACCTATTCCTCCAGCATGTTTTGTTCATTGTGATGACAAGGTTTAGATCCCTGGGAGTGTGTGTGTCTGAGGGATTGGGATTTCTTTAAGTGTAGCATGCCCGAAAGGTCTGGGTTTGACATGACCTTGCATGTTAAGCAGAGATCGCCTTTGAGTAGACGATATGCGACGGAGTATAGGTGGAGTTTTTTAGATGGTCAGCATAGGGCATCTGCCTTAGGCCTGTGATTCTTTTAGTGAGGTATTTCTGTGGCCTTTCCAGTTTTTGCAGATGTCTTGAGAGGTACATACCAAATGGAGAGTTGTATTCTATAATGGGTCTAATGAGCGATGAGTACAGTGGGGCAATGACCTCCTTTTTTCTGGATGAAAAGCCCTTAGTGATGAGGTGTGCCACATAGGATTTCCTGACTTGTGGCAATGTGGTTATTGAAGGCGAGACCACTGTCCACCTGTGTCTCTCTAAGTCTCTTAGTCTCTTATCACACTTTCAGTGTTTAGTGTACTGCCACCTATGTGGTAATTCATGGGTATATGTATTTTTTCCCAAAGGGGAGGTTTATAGGTGTTTACTGGGCTAATGACCACGATGGCCTTTTTAAGCCAAGCCATGCATCCCAAATCTCTGACAAGTTCTCACACTCTTGATAAGTGTAAGCAGAGGCTTGGGAGATTAAACATTTACAAGCAGGGGCCTAAGAAATGAACCATTCACAGGCTGCCTATGTCCATTACAGACATAGGTGCAAAACCAGAGATGAATTTCCTGTTCCTCATCCAATTGTCCAAGTTCCACTTGAATGGGTTAGGGACAAACTGTGCTTCACATGGATGGGGAGCTCATAGTTGTCAACCTTCTACCTCCAAACTAAGAAATACTGCCTTTCATAATGTGGAACAAATGGACAAAATGTGGAACACCTACTAACAGCTTACTAACAACTTCAACTATGAAAGTCCCAGGTTAGTTTAAAATGTGCTATTTTAAACTTAGAAAAGGTTATTTTGATGAATTAATAGAATTCAGTACTATTTACCATGGATATCTGTTAAAAAAAAACTCCTAACACTGAATGTGACAGACCCCTTCAATGTGGAATTTTGAGGAACATGGAGGTTTTAAGACCCAAAATGAGGAATGCTCCTCATAATGAGGTCCACTTGAGAGGTATGTTGGGAGCCTGCTCCAGAGAAGAGGTAGTCTATGGGATACATACCTGTCTCTCCAACAGGTCCTATTTATGTCACAGTCAAGGGTTAAATCTTCAGAATGGGTAATTCTGGTGCTGTTTGTTTTGTGGACATACATTAGATCCATCAGGGCAGTGTCTGACAATGCCTCGTATGTCAGGCATAGATCTCCCCTCAACAGCCTTTAGGAGACAGAATACAGGGATAGGCCCTTGAAGGTCTGCATAGGACATATTGTTTATGCCCTGTATTCTTTTTAGTGAGGAACCTCTGGGGACGTTCAGTTGTTGGATGTGCCTGGGTAGGTCCATACCAATAGGAAATTGTACTCTGATCGGTCTGATGAATGACAAATACAGTGGAACAATGGCATCCTTGGACCTAGGTACCCAGTTGCATAACATAGAATGATTTCCTCACTGCTTTAGACATGTGATGGTTAAAGGCTGGATTACTGCATGTGTGTTTCCAAGTCCTTGATAATCTCTTGGGTCAATATGATAGTTACCAAAGATGGAAGACTTCCCGAAGGATACTATTGTGCATTTCTTGTCATTTAATTGTAGCTGATTGCTCTGAGTTCAGTTATTTGTCTGTCAGTCCTTCATGGAGAACATTTGTGTCGATGGGGATCTTATGACTGCTCCTAATTTGCAATTATCTCCAAATTTAGTCAGCCAGAGGCCACTCACATTGGCCTTGATTTTTCAGAGAAGTAAATGACAAAAAGAAGTGATACCAAGACTGGGTCTATATTGAATCGGCGAACGGTTAAAAGAGTGAACGCTGATTCATCGACCCTATTTGAGTGGACGCTGACAATCCCTGAACACCCGGAAGAGCGATTTTTATTCAGGGAAAACGATTGCTGGGCTGGTTTTAGGAGTTTGCCATTTCCTCCACTGTGGTGCGATCTTGGAGTTGGTATATTTAAGTAAGGGGGTGGGGGGTGAAGCCCCCCCCCCCCACATTTAAATACTGTTTTAATTTTTTTTTCCCCCTGGGAAAAAAATCACTGTTCCGAGTGTTCGGGATTGTCAGCGTTCGGTTAACTAGGGTCGATGAATCAGCGTTCGCTGATTCAATACAGACCCACCAAGACTGATCCATGAGCATCTCTGCTTGTGACTAGCCTCTTTGCAGTGGTGACTCCATAATTCTAACTTCCTGGATCCTGCCGGAGTCACCAGGTTATCCACAGTGTGACATAAGGGTTTATACCTAACCTCTTGAGTTTGTCAATAATGCCTGAGTTGGGGTATTATTCCAAATGCCTTGGCCAGGTCAAGGTAGGCAGTGTGAACAGTTTTGCCCTCATCCATTACTTTGGTGACATTCTCAAAGAAGTCCACCAGACTGAGTAGGCATGACTTGTCCTTGACGAAAGTAAAATGAGTTGGGTCGAATGTCTGGAGGTTTACTTTCTCATGATTAATTATTTCCATTCTTATTGTCTCCATGGCTTTTCACGTGAGACTAGTAAGACTTGAGTCTATAGTTTCCAGTGTCTGTAGATGGCCCACGTTTATGCAGAGGCATTACTGTTTCTGCTCTGTGAGGGCATGAAGTCTGTTTGGAGGCTACAGTTAAATAGCAATTCCAGAAGGCCTGATAGGTCATGTTTCATGCTATTTAGAAGGTATCTTGGGATATTGTCTGGGCCCATTGATGCAGTGTTCTTGGTCTTAGAAGGAGCATTAAGGACCTATTCCCTAGTGATAGCAGAGGGGGCTATGCTTGGTATTTCTTGAGGAAAGGTTGTGGGGAGGACAGAGGGGGTAAAGTTAGAGCTGAACTTGTTGGCCAGTAGGTTTGCTATATATTCTAGCTCAGTGCAGGGGGATTAATAAACAGTGTGCTCTACACTATTGTATATTTCCTTTGAGGTTGTAGACCTAGCTAAAGAATGCCTTGTGGACGTCCTTGGCCCTGGGATGCCAGATTTATCTCAAATTTAGCTATGCTAGACTTTTTGTCCTCAGAGTTGTGTTTTTATTTTGAGACTGTTTTTATCCTGCTGGGTGCTACACCTAATTTTTGTCATGATCTGCTCCCTTCTGTTGTACAGCATATTGATGTAATTTCACCAGGGTGGCTTGTGTTTTTTTGAGTGAGCTCTGAACTTCTTGATGGATACAGCTGTCTCTATGCAGCTATTAGCATGCTTGTATAGGGTTTCTGTGAGCACTTCCTCATAAGCAGCAGTGTAGTTGGAGTTTATGGGGGCTTGACATTTTTGGAAAGCAAAAATCCCCTGCAAGTAAGGCAGCTGCCAGGTCCCAAAATTCATATTTAACAAAGGCAATGACCAGCCAGACCGTGGTGTGGAAAGTATTATAATTTGTTTGTGCTAAACAGCACATTCCAAAGAGTAAATATTCAAATCCAGACCAGTTTCAGCTGTAATTATTGTGCCTTCTTCAGTGTAGCATAACAAATAAATTAAAAGAACAATTCCCTCTATTTAAATATGTGGCAATCAAGCCTCATGTCAATCACCTGAAATTCTTAAAGGTGTTCATTCAAACCTGGAGAAAATAGACCTCCTAACTTAATAATGCATTTTTTCTTCATTCGGTTTAAAACATCATGCCAGCCTGCAGTTTTAGATCTGATACCTTTGATCTTATCTATAATTGTAAAAACAAACATGGCCTTGGGGTGTTTAATTGTGTGTTTTTATATAGGGCATTGGTAAGGCGTTTGTCTGATATCATACAAATGTTCTGCAATCCGAAATTTTACTGCCCTGGAAGTTTGCCCCTACATAAAAAGCCGAGCAGCTACATGTTGCCAAATAATTCACCCAGTTAGTTTGGCAGTTACCAAAACAAGAAATAGTATAGACCACGCCTGTATTACTACTGCTGAAACTAGTTGATTTATTAATGCTGGAACAGTACATAAAATGACCACACGGGAAACATCCCTTTTAGGTGGTCCCCTAAAAGGGTCGATTGTCCATTATGTCCGATGATACAATGTCCCCTCTTATAATGGCTAAAGATGGATCCCAAATTCCTGCCCTTCCTATATGAAAATAAACATCTATCCTGTAACATAGTATTCAACTTGTCATCTGCCAAAAGAATGTTCCAATTTTGTTGTACACTGTTTACCAGTCTAGCTGTATTACATCCATAAGTTGTAACTAAACGTGTCACTTGATTAGTGTTAGTAACTCTAGACTGATATTCAAGTAAAGGCTCACACTGTATCAAATCAACCATGTTTCTGGCATGTCCCAACTTATAACCTCTTTGTAGGAACCGGGTGGTTGTCATCCCTAAAGATTTGGTAAGAGCTGTCATCTTTACATCTAGCTTAGCCTACCTTTCTGTGTACTTATTTGCCACGGACAAACAAAAGCATGCTATTTTATTTAGACATCTGACACTGCACTGAATATATTGAATATATTGTAATACTTGATATGAAATGTCTTGCTCTGTCTTACAAGTCCAGGCTACTGCATTTCAGCTAGTAGTTGTATGACTGTGTGAGATTGGGGGGGGGGGGGGGGGGTTGTAGCTAGGCATGCTCTTTTGTACTCTTCTGCGTACTTTTTCTTTCTGGAGCATGACATCAACTTGACTTTTTTTAGGTCATCATAGGTCTACAATAGGTGAATGCCTTTAACGACAAATGCAATATTCTAATCCAAAAGTATTTTTAATAGTTTTAGTGATAACCGCTGAAAATCCAACTTGCATTTATTAAGTACTTGGGGAACAGCATTTTGAGACAGGTGATCATTTTTTAATCGCCAGGTGTCCAAGGGGGAGGTAGCCTCAAAGATTGTGAGTAGAAAATGGAATTTGCTTGCTACACCCCTGGCAGGATTTTTATGATTTATGTCCAGACTAGTTTATTTCTGAATTTACAAAATGGTGGAAAAACTGGGCACCACATTAGCAGAGGATTAGTTATGCATATGTCAACACAGGATCTCAAATTTAGAATACCTGCTTAGCTCAATTTATGAAAAATCATCTCAGGGTGAGCCTGTTCAAGTGTGGGTGTTGGCTAAGTAACAGGAAGGACTCTACACTGTGTATACCCACCTGTAAGCAACTAGATCACAGTTCCATTTTACATATAGTTCTCACTTGCTTGGCTATACTTTTTATAGTAGTTTCTGAAACTATTTTTTGCTTTGTTTGATTTCAGTTATGGTGCTTGTCTTTAATATGTGTTTCTCTTTGTGTTGAGAGCTGTGTGGTAATGGGGAGACCATATTCTAGCTTTGGGAGTAGAACATTAATGGCAATGGCACGTCTAGTATTGATAGCTAAGCTTGAAATTTTGTAGGCCACTTTAAGCTGCTCAAGCACCTTGATGGTTACTTGAGCTTCTGTATGTGTGTGGTTTATTGTGATGCTGAGGTGTTTCTGCTTGTATGGTAACTATTGGTAGAGGAGAGTTTAGGTAGTCAGTAATATAAAAGATATGTAAGCAGATTTTTTTTTTCTGGTTAGCAGAAAGCACAGTGGTAGTTTTATTATTATTTGCAAGCTTATTGTTTGAGTCAGTTCCATATAGCTGAGGTCATGCTGTAGTTCAGTATTAAGTAGGACTGTATGCTTGTTAGCTCTAATCCTAAGGGTATCACAGCATTATGTATGTTACATACATGGGGAAAGCATCAAAGTGCACTGCCAGTTAGAGTAGGACTAGCTGTGTCAGATATATGGAATGTTCTATTTTACAGGTAGTTATTGAGCCATTGAGTAACCTCTGTAGAGTTACCAATGTCCCTTTTGGTATGTACCTTTCCAAGCACCTGCAGCAACTGGAGAGACCACAAAGGTTCCCCACAAGGAAAATTCAAGGTCTTCAGCATCTGTCTTATGAGGATCATCTGAAATCACTGCCACTTTATTCTGTTTCATACAGAAAACTCAGAGGCAGTCTCTGCCTTGCATATAAGGCAGTCTTTCACCCTGCTTTATTGGAAATACTGCATATCCTTAAGTCAAATGGTACACAGGTTACTTGTGCTAATGGCCTTAACCTGGTATGTGACACTAACAGAATCTGCTAGAGGGACAAATTCATCTCCTAGAAGTTACCACACCTTTGGAACAGACTCCCGCTTCATATCAAGCAGAGCACCTTATTAGCCCTCTTCAAATGCAATCTGGATGAGTAACCGTAAATTCACTACAGGCGTTCCACCTATGTCCCTTTTAGGGGTGATAGGTGCTGATTGTGGAAAATGAAAACAGTTCCTGTAAGAAAGCTTCTCTTACTGTTTCTTAGAATCTAGTGAGTTGCTATCCAACAAGCAGTTGACATAATCTCGTCCTGTTGATATCCATATTGATGACATCCATTAATGCTATATTTGTTAATATGTAATTTCTTATAAAAATTTGATATTTATTTTAGTTTTATTTAATACCAGTTTAGTAGTTAGAATTCATTTGATTTTTTACACAAATTGTATTTATTTTAATTTTATATTGATGCATTGTTCTTGTTATACTTTGTTTTAATATTTTGTCTGTTCTTCAATTTGTGTTTGAATGCCGGCATCCCATAATTCCACTAGCGTGGGCAGGGGTTACATGATTATGCATGCAAAATTTGTTAATTAGCATGCATATTTTTGGCCAGTTGGACCTACTTTTCATGGGCCTTTGCCCAGAATTTTGATGTTTCCAGGTTGAGAGGTATGCTGGTTGTCAATAAACATAAGGCAATTTTACATTGCCTCACAATGCCCATATCAACCAAGCTGGTAATAGAGATGGTGGGAAAGTTCATATCCATGGCAACAGGCCCATTTTTGTGTAGGTTGGACTGAGAATATAAATTAATGTCTGGAGTATGTGCAACTAGGAATTGTTAAAATTTCAAAGGTGCTTTTCATAGGAAAAAATGTCAACTCAAGGTGTTTGCATCTGTACAGGGCACTGCCAAACATTTGAGGGGAACCGATTAAGTAGACCCTGACTATTTATGGATGAAGTATTTAGGAAGATTTTTGAAGTTTGGATAGATGGCAGCATATTTATTTTATTTACTTTTTGATTGACATTTAATTACAGGAAAGTCCGACTGGGTAGAAGCTTTTTTTCAGTGGAGGCCGGGGGTGGGGGTGGGGGGTCCAAATTTTTACGAAGCATTTTAATAACAATAACTTTACGATCTTAAAAAATAAAGCAAAAATATCTGCAGTTTAAATAATTATAACAAATTAGACATATTAAAATGTTGGTTAAGAATTGATACAAGGTAAATGAAAATCATTAATTATTTAGAGAAATTTTAGACAATTTGGAGTGAAACTAAAGGTAAATTTACCTAATATAGAGATGAATTGCAATATAAGTGAGGGAAAAACAGGCCTGCAGAAAATCTAGAGACGGGGAAAATAAATTGCATAGCAGTAAGAAAGTAAGTGAAGAAGGGAAGGTAAGGATGTATTAGGAATGAAAAGGTACTTGTTCACATTTAGTGATTATAGTTTATCCTGTCTTTTTGAGGAAGAACAAAGCCAGATTTTATCTCTGAAGTTTTTTCGGGAGTGGTTTTGAAAGATGAGAGGTAGTATGTAGACCTGATAAATGCAGGTAAGGAGTTTCAGGCCTTTGCAACCTTGTACAAATGCCCAGTAGATTTGTTAGTTTTGTAGGCAGAGAGGAGTATTTGGTCCACTGGATCACAATGACCAACTAGGAACATAGTTGTGAAGAACATTTTTAGTGCTGGACACGCAGATAGATGCTGGATAATTTTATATGTTGTAAGAAGTTGTGTATATGTTAGCTGATGTGGTAGGTCTACCCAATGTAGGCTTTTCAGTGCTATATAGTGATGAGTTCTGAAAGGGGTATGTGCTGCAAATTTAGCAGCTTTGTTATAGCATTGTTCAGGTTTTAATTCTTGTGAAGCCTGTAGGTTGATAAGGATGGGAGTGCCATAAAGAAAAGTGGGGAGGAGATGAGCAATGGCAAGTGTAGTTGTGTCGGTGAGAGTTTTTGGCTGTGTAAAGCATCCCTAGTTTTTGATGAGTTTTTCTTATGCAGTTTTGTACATGCAGGTCAAATGTAAGATTATCATCCACTATCAGCCCTAATAGTTTCTATGCAAAGTGCCTTCAATGGTTGTATTATCAAGAGAGAGGACTTAAATTTTGTTTTTCATGAGAGCGGGATTTAGTGGAAAAACTAGTAGTTTGGCCTTTTTAGGGTTCAGCATGAGTTGTAACTTAGGAAGCTATCTTTCAGTGACTGTTACAGCTTCCTGTGTAACTTTTTTGAGGTGTTCCATGTCAGATTTGCAAATGACAGTGGAATCCTCTGCGTATTGTATTAGGGTGGCCTGTTGTACTGAAGTATAGAGGGCATTGTTGAAAATGTTAGAGGAGGGAACCAAGGATAGAGCCTAGTTGTGACTTGGGAGGTAAGGAGACCATGCCATTTTACTTGCCTGATGCATATTGGATAGGTAGCTTTTGAACCACAGAAGGGTAGGCAGAGAGGCCTGGTGAGGACATTTGAAATAGAAGTTTGCTGCGACAAACTGTGTTGAAATTTAAGACAAGTGGAAAGAGACTAGTTTGCCATTATCTCCAACTATATTGATGGCATCTATATAGGTTAGAAGGGCAGTGCTAGTACAATGGGAAGGATGGAAGCCATGTTGTGTAGGGGATGGGAGTTCTTCCTGCAGGATTTAGTTTAGCAGTTGTTTTTGAATACTTTTTTTCAAGTATTTTTGTAAAAGGAAATAAGATTGCACTAGATCTAAAGTTATTAATGTCGACTTTCCTGCTCTCTGCAGAGGGATAATGTGTTCCTTTTTTCCATAGATGGGCAACGGGGGATTCCTATAAGGATTGACCTATTTATACAGAATGAAACAGGATATGCTGCTAAATTTAGGTGCTCACTTGGAAGGTTATAAGTTGAAGAAATTGTTTTGAGTATTTTTATATAGGATGTGGGTACAGGTTTGTAGGTAAAAGGTGGATGTGGTGATATGTGATCTTTGGGAAGGGTTGGGATTAGATGTTGAGGAATGCTTGGTTAGAGCTGGTATACTATTTATAAAATAAAAGTTGAACTGTATTTTAGTTTTGAGTAGTGAGTTATCTGGAGAGGGGCTTGGATCAAATTTTTGGCCGGGATGTCTGATTTCTTTAGTGAATGTTCGAAAACTTTCAAGGTTGTGTTTAGTAATCTTAATGATATTGTAGTATAGTTTTTTGTCTTCATTTATTTACTTTTTAGTACAATTACAAAGCATCCTGAAGTTTTCAAGATATTGAAGTGTTTTATATTTTTCCCATTCTTTCCATGTTTTTTCTCTATCCTGTATTGGCATTCTATTCCCTTTTTTTGATGGCCAAATTGGATTACTTGCTTTCATTCTCTTCCTTCTAGGAGGTGCAATGCTGTTTATGATATTTAGAAAAGTTGGATTACAGCATTGTCTAATGGGAGGGTTTTTAGGAAGTTGTAATTAATAGATGGTAGTGTAGTAATTAACATTTCTGGGTTAAACTTGGAAAGAGATTATAAGTGAAAATGGAAGTGAGAGGGGACTTTTGTACAGGGTATATTAAACTTCATGTTCCAGATATGTTGCATTCCAGTCCTTTTTGTCCACTTAACTGTTCCTCTGCTAGAAGTCTGTTCGAACAGACTGTTTGTAAAAATGTTTAATTTGAATATTTTAGGTTGATTAAAATGCCTAAGATGTATAATTTATCTAAAAATGAATGGGAAGCACTGAAAGATTTGAGACTGAACTCTGATAAATGTGTGTTTTATATTATCTGATAAGGGAGGAATTGGGTCATTACGAATAGATCACAATATGTAAGAATGCTTGAAAAGTTACTATGTGTACAGAATGATTATGCAAGATTGACAAATAACCCCGTGGTTAAATTTAATGTTTGGTATCTACTTCTCTGAAGTACAGGCTAACACAGAAGGCCTTTGGCTAATGAAGTTCGCAGATGACTGCAAACTAGGAGCCATAGTCAAGTCCTCAAATGATGTGCACATCCTGCAGAAGGGCCTCACTGAGACAGATGTCTGGTGTCAGAGCCATGGCCTCAAGCTCATTGCTAAAAGTGCAATGTCATCTCCTTTGGTAAAAACTCTGTACCCACGAACTACCACATAGGCAACAGTCTACTTAACGCTGAATGTGTGATAAGAGACCTTGGGACCCAGGTGGACAGTAGTCTCTCCTTTGATAGTCACATCGCCACAGTAGTCAGGAAGTCTTTCTACGTGGCACACCTCATCATAAAAGGGTTCTCTTCCAGGAAAAAAAGAGGTCATTGTTCCCCTCTACTCGTCACTCATTAGACCCATTATAAAGTACAATGCCCCTTTTGGAATGTACCTCACAAGACATCTGCAGCAGCTGGAAAGGCCACAGAAGTACCTCACAAAAACAAATGCTCTACACTGACCGCCTCAAAAAAACTCCAGCTTTTCTCCTTAGCATCCCCTACTCTGAGGTGATCTCTGCCTAACATATAAAGCTATGTCAAACCAAGAGCTGTTGGACATGCTACACCTAAAGAAATCCCAATCCCTCCAAGCTACATGTTCTAGGGACCAAAACCTTGTCACCACAATAAGCAGGACACGCTGGAGGGATAGATTCCTGTCCCAGAGACTTCCTATACTCTGGAACAAGCTACCCATCTATGTCAAGCAAAGTTCTTCATTAGCACTCTTCAAGAAAAATCTTGAGTGGATGGGAAATAGGAAATACACCCCGGGGATCACTTCTGTCTCTCTGCTGGACAGTGGCACAAGAAAATAACTTTCTTGGGTGGGGTAAGCTATGGAACCTTGTGGGCTCTGCTTACGTAGGCCCTTGGGCCGATAGCCTAGTACCTACCTATGAGTTGTTACAGCTGTTAGAAAGAGAGGAGAGAATGGGTTTTTTAACTGCAAAAGATGTTAAAAGCTTATATTAAGCAAAAGTAATTGATCCATTGTTTTATGCTATACCAAAAATTCATAAATATCTGAATGACCCCCCCCCCCAAGAAGATCAATTGTGTCTGGAATAGTTCTTATAGAGAAGGTGGGCATTTTATTGGATTTAATATTGCTGAAGTATTTCTGTAGGGTGTTTGCACATATGAAGGGCACTCAAGATCTATGTGTAATTGAACAGTATGAAAATTAGGTGGCAAAAGGATTTTTACTGGGTTACAGTTGATGCCAATATCCTTTATTCCACTATTAAGTTAGAAAAAGGTTGGGAGGCCATTTGGCACATGATGGGAGAAGGACCACAGACAGCATTTATAGTCAGATTATTGGAGTTTTGTTTAAGGCATAATTATTTTTTGTTTGAAAAAATTTATTTGCAGAAAAAAGGAACAGCGGTGGGTGCACTTATGCGGTCATTTGTATGGATGGATTTGAAAGGATATTTATGTGTAGCACAGTTTTTTTAAGGAACCTGATAGTGTATCGATGCTATATAGATATTTGTTTTCATCTGCAGGGGTCCCACATCTGAGTTTCTTCTTTTTATGGCAGGACTGAACAATGGCTCCCATGGCCTAAGATTTTCTTTTGAGTTCCAAAAGGAGGGTATTCAATTTTTGGAAGTTGAATTTTATGTGGACCAACATAATGTCCAACATAAGCCCTTTTGGAAACCCACAACTGTCAATTTTTTACATGCATCTAGTATGCATCCTCCACACTTGATTAATTCATTCCCTGTTGGAGAACTTAATTGAGTTAGTCAGAATTTGTCAGATGTTAATTTAAAATGTAAATATCAACAGCTAGTAATGAGGAAGTTGTTGGATAGTGGTTATAGTGAGGAAATGTTAGATTTGGCAAAAGACAAAGTTAATGAAAGATTTAAGAATAATGCACAGTATCACAACTATCACAGGGTAGCTGGGATGAATGAAGATTGGAGGAGGATGATGGTTAAAAAAAAAAAAAAAAAGATATTTGCTATGTGCCTAAATATTCTCCGTTTTCAGATATAATGAGAAAGTTGGTTGTAAATAGTTGGCATTTGGTGTATATGTATGAAGTGGGTTGATTGTTTCCCAGATATGTGACATTTTCATATGGGAGATATCCAAACTTAAAGGAACTTTTGTCTGGTGGGTCTGGTGTTAATAATGAGAAACTGCATATAGGCACTTTGCCATGTGGCCACTACTCACTGTGTAGAAGAGTTGGGGATTTATCTGGTACTTATTAATGGGAGAAAGTTTGTTTCCAGTTACCAGTTTAATTGTTTATCATGTTGTGTAGTGTATATTTTGGGGTGTGGTTGTAAGAATTCAAAATGGTATATTGGGCAAACAAAACGGATGAAAATTAAGGTGTTCGAACATTCGGGTGATATTTGCAAGAGAAATATGAATAGTCCTGTTGCTGCGCATTTTCTCACAAAACCTGGAGATTCCCAAGAAACATTTGTGTTTGTGTGTTGGGTCAACCCATGATGCATAGAGGGGGTGATCAGTTTAGTAAGTTGTTAGAGTTCGAAAGTAGGATGATTTTGAACTTTAGAACATTCCACCCTAAAGGTTAAATCTTGAGGTCAATTTGACAGCAAGATAAAATAATGTGTAAGAGCCTAGAGGGGTCATTCAGGTTGTATAATGGCTATATAAATTAAAATGGAATAAATATTTCATTCATTTAGGACAAGTGCATTTAAATAGCACATAAGGGTTTATTTATAAATTTTAAGAATGATAGTTATTAATTCTTAAAGTGCTCATGATTAAGTAATATATTGCTGTGGATTATTAGGTGACGTAGGGTATATAATGGTGTTGATTGTTAAGCATGTTATCCATGGAAGGCGAAATGTCAAAGTACAGGATGTGAACATCAAATGTTAACACAGGTGCTATTCAAGCTCCTTTGTTTGTTATATTGTTTTTTGCTTTATCACTAATGTTTTAAAAGTGGAAAGGTTATGTGTTTTATAAATGTGTGCTGTTTTAACTGGATGTGTGTGATGTCTAGTTGAATTGACTGGGAGATGATCACTGAGTGATTCTGGCAGTCTACTTGTGATGGAGTATTTGCTGGGATCTGATGCTAGGATCCAGTTTAAAAAAAAATGTGATGCCTTGTTATGATGTGTGGGGCTATAAATTTGTTATGTGAAACCATACAAGTTTGTGCTAGATGTAGGAGAGTTAGAATTTGTCCAACCAATTGACATTAACATTATCTAGTAATATTTTTCTTTTGGAAATGTTATGGATATCCAGTGTAGGATATCCTCCTGTATAGGCGTATTGTTGCCAGAAGGGATATAAAGAATAGTAATACATATTTGTTTTTAATTGTTTATTTTGAGCAGAGCAAGAAGAAGCTCTTCTGAACTGAACTGAATTTTGGTGTGGGTTTGCTATAAGGGGAAATGTGGTAGGTGTTGGGAAACTAAGTAATTCTCCCACCTTTTCACTCTGTATGGTCATTACATATGATATTCCAGCTAGGAGGTATAACTTGAGTCATTTATACTGGCTTTAAGCCAAGTTTCAATTACAGTGAGAATGTGTTAGGTAATCAGGCATGCAGTTCATCAGGTTTATTTCTTCTACTTCTAACATTATTGCAGCAAAAATTATATCACCAGAGTTAGGGATAGACTGCAGTTAGATTACAGAAGTATGTAGGAAAGAATTATCTTTGTTCATTGTGATAGGTCCAGGATTAGGGTGTATATGTTCTCCTAGAAGTATTTTATTATTTTGGGGAATTATGCATACTTGTTTTTGGAAAGGAATCTTGCACTTAATTTCATTTTGTTTTGAGTTGAAGTGCAATTAATTAGACTATATTTGGAATAAAGGTGAGGGGCACTATTAAATAGGTTTGGTGCACTGTGTGGAGAGTGTAAAGAGGAAGTCTGGATAGGTGTTTGGGACAGAGTTGTAGAGATGTTGACACATTGAGTCATGGTTGGATGAAAGTTGGCCCAGTAGGTGGAGAAGAATAGAGGATAAGTTGAAGACTAGCAAAATTAAGTACAAGAATCTGTATTTAATAGATGTTGGTTAGTAGGGACATAGCAATGAAGAAGAAACAAGTTGCTGGACAGTAGGAGAATCTGTGGTGGTGGATTCTAAAAGCTGAAAGAGAGTAGTTTAAGGAGAGATGTATTTTCTATAAAAGAAGAGTGGTAGGTTGTCTTGGTATCTTCTGTGGAATGTAAGGTATAGAGGATATTAAAGGCTAGAGTATAGTGATGTAGTCAAAATAAGAATTGAGGGTTTATTTGGGAAAAGAAAAGGATACACTGTGGAATAAATACACTATTAGGGAGGGTTGTGATTGTAAATGGATATTGTGTAAATCATTATGGGAAGGAAGAAAGCTGGGAATGGGGCTAAAAATTAAAGTTAGAGAAGTACGAAACAAGAAACAAGTATACGTACAGAAGTAGTAAGGCCATTTTGAGAAGGTTTTGGAATAAGTCACAAGTGAAATGTGTGAGGGTGTGTGTGGGAATTGTGGGTAGGAGAGTGAAGCGGGGTCAATTTAACAAAGAGATGCAAGTAAAACAGGTTGTCTGTTATTGAGCCTAAATAACTGCCACATGTGGCATAGTCTACTGGTCAAGCTAAAAAGGAGCAGTGGCCAACTTAAGAAGAGGTCCTTGGAGTGCATGTACTATTTCATAGAGACTTTCAATCCACAGAGAAGGCATATATGTAACTGACTAAAGTTAATTCACAACAAGGTTCTCTGATAGATATGCTTAAATTAAACAATGACAAAATTCTCATTAAAATTATATGTGTAGGGCCTTATGGCAGAGCTTCTGCAATATTGATGTCAAATGTAGTGACCACAGGCTCTGCTCTATGCAAAAAGATAGTAAGCAATACTTAATGAAAAGAAAGAATTAGCTTTGTCAAGAATGATGGAGAGAAAATTCACATGAATGGTTACTGTCTGGCTACTACTAGTCATGATTTCACCACAACTTCTCACTACTTGGATCAAATGCTGCTATGCCGCTTCTCATTTCTAAGATGAGAGGCAGACCACAGTCTCATTGGTGATCAACAGTTTTGTCCCAGATGATGCAAATGTCTGTAGACCTGTTGTAGCCTTTTCCTTGTAGATGCCTTGAATAGTAACCAGACTAATTGGGAATCAATGCACTCTGTTTTTTTCTCACACCAGCAGCAAAATTGTAAGCACAAATTCCAAACTGGCACCTATGAAGCAGTTATTAGGCTTCCTGTTGATCAGCAGTCTCCAGGAAATAATGTCCCTATGCTCCTTCTCTTACCAAAAGCAAAACAGAATCACTAATCCCAAGATGACTACTGAGATGCAGAATGTGGGCTCTCCAATAATTAGTGGTCTTGGAGTAGAGGCTGCAGATTTTAAATGTAAAATGCAAAAATAAAAGAGCAAGACCACTGATAGGAAGGAGGTGTGCACTTTGTACTCTGGCTGTATAGTATACAGTGGGATTGGGTAATAAAGTTAAATGGTTGGAAAATGATTTCACAAAATATTTTTTTCTCACAATAGCCAATGAAAGAGTAGAGGGAAGAAAATAATTGAGCAAAGTTATGTAAGAGGCAGGTAACTGGAAAGACAGCTGAAAAATAGAAGAGCACTAGATTGGGAGGGGGGAAGGAGATGTTTAATTTTTGCGTGACTCGCAAGAAACACAGCTGTTGTCTCTTTCCTAGTTTAAATACACAAAAGCAGAATACAAATAAAACTCGGTGTAAAGAAATTAAATCACAATGTGCAAAAAGAAAGCAATGAAGCGATACAAGAAAGCAAACAAATACTCACCTTTCCCTCACAGCAATTTGTGAGTGAGCTTTTTCAGTAAAACATTTGAGATGTAAATGTAAAACAATCGTATCCTAAATAATCTGTAGTAAATATAATAAACATTCAATAAATTCATTTGGGTATAAACCACTAGATGATAATACCTCATGACTTCAATATGGGAATTGATGTAGGCAAACTTAACTACATCTAAGGTACACCTCAAAGTTGTTGATAAGATGCAGCTGATCCATAAGACGGGCATATTCAGTTGTATCCTTCATTCTGTCCTTGGCAAGATCTAACAAGGGTATCAAGTAAAATGCAAGAAATTATGAAGTGGGTTCAGTCAAAGAGCCCATTGCAGAAACTGTCTACCAGGAGTGGAAGATACCATCTTGTGTTCTTTTGGTAACGTATTTTAAAAAAAGTGATTTGCAGGTTTTCACCAACTTTAATTTCATGCGTAATAACACCTTTGGTGGTCATTTTGAAAAAAAATCAGTAGTTTATTTAAATAAGAATGTGTGATCTAGTTCTAAATATAAATGTCTTTACATCATTTAGTTGTTTAAGCTTCACTTTCATAATCTTCAGCAGCCCAAACAACCACATCCCCTCCTTTGTTAGCCTGTGTGATAACCACATTTTTACCTTAAGCAAGTTTAGATAATGCTACTCTTTCCAAAATCACAAGATTGTTATAATTTCTAAACATATGTTGATTTTGATGAAACACTTTTGTGGCACGATAAGGAGACTGAAAACTGGAATGATAAAATTTAAATTTAAATGTATGTGTTTTAGAATCACTTTCCTGAATCTTACTTTTTGTAGAAAGCCAGTATTTGAAATTCAAAATTTTGTTAAAAGATTTAACATCCTAAACCAACTCCACTAATGAAACAGATGTAGAAGGGACAAAACACAAACCTTTATTTAATGACAATGTTCATCCAAACTATCCAGCCAGATTAATCACCAAATGTTTACTATCTAAACTTGATTTATTACTTTCATAAAATTGTCAACTCCTGTGACTTGGAGCTCTATTGTAATGTTTCCACCCCCTCCTCCATTTTATCTGTGGATTCACAAAAAAGCACTTTGACAGAGGTGAACTTCCAATGTCAGTATTAATAGTGGACGCAGGTGAAGAATCCGATGTAGATGTAACATCAGAATTACGCAGAATACCTCTAAAAACGTATCTTATGTTAATTCCTTCCCTTTTCGTTGTTGTGCTGTTGACCGTTTACAAAACAGGCAGTTGTCATAAATGCCTGCCTAGATTCATAGTCTTAAAAAAAAATGTCAACTTAGTTTATGCGTTTCTAAATTGGAATCTACTTTTGACATGGGTAGACCCAAGCTATTAGTTAACTGCTCAAACAAGAATGTCCATGAAAAGAATTGGCAAGCATAACCAGTGATTGAACCTAATTTCTTTAATTTGTCAGTGTTTTGCTCATGAAAGCTATCAACAAACCATCAACATACGAGATGTTACTTTTTGAATGGAACACCATGTTTTCATAAATATAGTGGCTTTTGTAACAACAGTTTGCAAGGATACCCCTAGCTGACAGGGTACCATATTTTGTTTTTTAGTAATCATAGTTGTCAAATTTGTGCTCCAAGCTTCTTGGAAGACTGCATAAGTTGGTCAAAAGCTTTTTTTTTTTTAATCTATAAATCAATGTCCCAATACAGACTACATAGCAGCTTTTGTACTATTCACTGAAGCTCCTCCTCCATGTCTGGGGAACAGGGAAATGTCACCCATGTCAACAAGCAATCACATTCAGCAATGATTTAAATCCCTCTGTGGGGTCATGAGTATAAACAATACAGAAGCTGAAATATATTCTAATTAGTTTTTTGATGTCAGCAATAAAAGACGTTACTCTCTGAGCAACAAAACCTGATTTTCTGTTGTTGTGTTGGCTTTATTAAATGAGCCTCTGTTCACTGCTACAATGGCATGTTCTTTTTGTTGGAATTGGTATTCTACACTTCCAAAAAGTATTTTACAACTCCAGACGTGTGTGTGTGTGCGTGCGTGTACATTATACATATGCACGCACACACGCGTGTGTGTGTCTGTATATAATATGTATGTGAGGGCATATGTGTATATAAAATGTTTTTAAGCATGTAGAAAAATGTATACATATTACTCAATATTCCTAGGTATAGAAAGCAGAGTTACAAAGCAGTTTTCTGCAGAATATGAAAACTAAAGAGAGAATGTATTTGCTGGTAGCCTCATAGGATAATTTACTTGCCATCTACGTTTTGGCTAAAAATATGACCCTGTTGATCTACCCTCAATCTGCTTTGCATAAGTGTTGTAATGACTGGTCTCTAATGAGAGTAGTAAATTGGAGTAATACACTTCTAGAATGCAAATAAACTGGCTGACACTTTCTAACAGAAAGAGGGGGGACACACCAAGGTAAGAAAGATTTATTACCAAACACAGCAGTTCATTTCCAAGTTAAATAAACAGAATCTCATCTCTGGTGGGTTTAATTCTGCACTGAGCTGTAGTACCAGCATAGAAGTACAGCTCTAAGAAGCCTTGTCTGTAGTAGTTTATTTGACTGGAATGAATTGCTCATCATTAGGGTAACAAGTCTGATTAAAGAGGAAACCAGTGTGTGCATGGTGGTCAAACATCATAACATTTGCCTGACAGCATAATGGGGTGAACTGATTTTTCATGAGGATGGTTATGTTATCTTCTTACGTCTGGTGGAGAGTAATCTGACACTGCTTCCTTATTCAATATGAGATGTTTTGGCTTTATTTCTGGTATACAACCACTACATGGTCACAGGGGTGAGGAAATCCTTTTATGTTGCACAATTTACAAGGAAGGGCATGGCATCTAGGGCCAAAGTGGTCATTAAGCCTCTGTGCTCTCTCCTTAGCAGATCAATCATAGAGTACAATGATCCCTTTATGTACCTGACCAGATGTATGCAGTCACTATAGTGACCTCCAAAGGTTCCTTACTAGAAGAATTCAAGGTGTAATAAACCTCCCTTCTGCAGAGCACCTTAAAGCCCTTCCTTCTACTGAGTCTCCTATAAATTGCTGAGGGGTGATCAATGCCTGGCTTACAAGGCATCCACAAACCTGCAGTTATGAACTTCCTACATATTCGTAAGTCACACGGGTCATCTATAACCCAGCTGAAGTGCTAGAAAAGTAAACAGGCATGCAAAACACTTTTAGGATCTTTATGCTGGTGTAAAGCTTTACCAAAGTTTTTCATTCAAAACTGTGGAATATGTGATTGTAGACTTGCTGGAGTTTGGGCATTAAAAAAAATTAGAAATATTCAAGATTGTATATTCCGCAACTTGAAGGAGATATCCAACTGCACCTGAGAAAAGTGAGTTTTTGCTGTGAGAATTGCTGCAATAAATTGTAATGCTTGGAGAAACGTGCAGCACAGTAATATATCAGGACAATTATAACAGTGAAGTGATGAGTAATACATCCTGCAGCCTCAACCATCTCAGATGTGAATACAGTTGAAAGGGTAAAGCAGGAGAAGAAAATATGGTGGCAGGGTGCTCTTATACACACATGCATACATTATATATAGGAGTGTTCTAGCTGTTGAAGATTTTAGTGTGAGGAGGAAGAGAAACAATCTTAGAGTACAAGAACAGACATTTTAAAAGTAGGCCAGTTTATGTATGTATGTATGTGTGTCTGTGTTTATATGTGTCTGTGTTTATATGTGTGTGTGTTTATATGTGTGTGTTTGCATGTGTGTGTGTTTGTGTGTGTGCATATATATATATATATATATATATATATATATATATATATATATATATATAATATATTGTATAATAATAATATGGGTCTACTTCATTTGATAGCACATTTCACTGAAACTCATCTGACAGAAGTCTCATTTTACTGAAAATCAATTCCCTGAGCACAATTCACTGAAAGCTCACTTAATTGAAAGCTCATTTGACTGAAACTCATTTCATCAAAAGGTATATGCCCTCTTTTCCACTGTAGTGCAACCCTGGAATTAGTATATGTAGTGGGAGGATAGCCCCTCCACCTATTTGAAAAATTGTAAATCATAGACATCCATATTTACAAATCAAACTAATAACTCTTTCCAGAAGATAATATATATCCAAACTATATGGGGGGGGGGGGGGTACGCTCTCCACACCTCCCAACATGGGGGTCTGTGCCCCCCACACCCCCTTACTATATATGCCAACTCCAGGCTTGCACTACAGTGGGGAAGAGGGCATATATCTTTCGACAAAATGAGTTTGTCAAATGAGTTTTTAGTGACGTGAGTTTTCAGTGAATTTTGCTCAAGAAATTGATTTTCAATGAAATGAGACTTCTATCAAATGAGTTTCAGTGAGATGTGCTTTCCATCAAATCAAGTAGACCCATATACATATATATATATATATATATATATATATATATATATATATATATATATATATATATATATATCTGCAAACAATACCACCAGTCAGCAAAACCTACTGCGGAGACCAATAGATAAAATGTAAAAAAACGTAACCACCAATCCACAATAGTTATCCACGGCGCCAGCATTCTTTCTTTTAAAATTAGTATTCAAAACGCTCAACAGACCAAAATTAGAACAGTCAATAAAGTTGTTTAAAATGTATCACAGACGTGGACTTCAGTATGCAATCCAAGTTTATTCGTTAGCGCTTTCACCAACAGGCTTCATCAGACATTTAAAACAATCAAAATTATTCCATTTAAATAGTATAAAGAACTCATTGATTGGATGATGAATGAATGACATCACATAAATTAAAACAAAAATTTATGAATGAAAACAATAACTAATAGATATTAAAAAATTAAAAACTATTTCCTTTTCCTAACAGACAGCCTTCTACTTTTTAGAACAGGTTTAAAGGGAATTTTTTCATCAAGTCCAGGGGAGACATCGGCTCGAAATCTAATCATCCATCTCACCTCACATTCCTCAGTGTGGTTGGTTATATCTCCACCTCATGGACCTTCCCCTATTTGTTGCATCACTAAAAATACAAAGGTATGTAAAACGCCCTCATGCAAACAATGTTTAGATAAAGCATTAAAAGTAGAGCCATTTCTTATATATGTGATCCCTGATGCGTTCACGTAATTTCCTATTTGTTTTGCCAATGTAGAACGCATCACAGGAAACGCACTTGACTAAGTATACTAAATTCCTGCTCTGGCAAGTAGTATTAGTGTGAAAATTAAATATTTTCCCTGTACGAGGATGCACAAATATATCACTGGTGTCAATCATATCACATTGTCCACAATGGCCACAAGGTTTAGTGTTAACATCAACTCCAGTTGATTCCTGTGCAATCCTAACTAAAGGTCGATGGCAAAGCAAGCGTTTCAACTTTTTCTTATTTTTAAAAGACAAGCTAGGTCGAGGTCCTACAATCGCTGCCAACCGCTCATCTAATAATAAGGTTGTCCAATGTTTTACTACAATCTGTCTAATATAAGAAACATCTGAAGTAAAGAACAAAGATGATCTTAAAAAAATATCTTTATCTTTAATATTCCTATGTTCACCATTGATATTAACATATATATCAGAGAAATAAGGTCTTGCTATCGTATCTCTTGTTGGTATAACCTCTTCAATAATTTTATCTACTTCCCTAGGTTTATATCGTCGTACCATCAGTCTATGCCTAAGATTAGAGAGTTCATGTTCATAGCCTATCTGACTATGATTCAAGCGTGAAGCTCTCATGCATTGCCCTTTTATTACATTGTGAAATATGTATCTAGGATGCATACTCACACGATGCAATAACGTATTTCTAAAACACGCTTTACGATGGACTGAAGTATTGAGCATACCATTGCCCAACCTTTCTATTTGTACATCCAAAAAAGAAACTTTAGAGCTAGAAAAATTAACTGTAAAATCTAAATAAGATGTTAGTGAATTAACTGATGCTACAAATTCTAATAAACTGGACTCATCTCCCTTCCAAATAAGGAAGAGGTCATCGACAAATCATCTATAGAAGCCCACTGACTGTTCAAATGAATTCAACTTAAAAAGTTTATCCTCTTCCCACTTAACCATTACAATGTTGGCGTAGCTATTGGCACAAGAGGTGCCCATAGCTACGCCATCATTTTGTAGAAATATCTCACCATTAAAAATGAAAACATTATTATGTAATACTGTCTCTAAAAAGAGACCCAAAAGGTCTATTAGTCTATGTCCCAAACTGGAATGTTCAAATAAATAGGACTGAACATTAGTAACCCCTACATTGTTGGGTATAACGGTAAATAAACTCCTTACATCAAGTGTAACCAGTAAATAACTTTCATCATCATTCAAATTTCGAGTGTAACTATAGAGATCCAACAAGAACTGCTTAGTATCTCAGTATATATTCATTAACGTCTACCACAGGTCTTAAGTAATGCTCTAAGAATAGCGAAAAAGGTTCAGTGACCCATCCAGCACTAGAAACAATAGGTTGTAGTGGAGAGTCAACAGGGCACTTATGAATTTTTGGTAAGCCTTGTATAATTGGCAACAAGGGATTATCAACTTAAACAAATTCAACTCAATATCATAATTATTTAATGATTCATCAAGCATTTGATGTATACCTATAACTCTATAGTAGTTACTTCATCAGCATTAATTTGTTTATAGAATTTTTTATCACTTAACATCAACTTCATCCTAGAAACATAATCCATGGTGTCCATTATAACTATCGGGCCACCTTTATCGGCTGGTCTTACTACTACTGATGTATCATTAACTAAATCTCTCAAAGCTTTCCTTTGTAAATAGGTCAAGTTGCCTTTCTTTTTACAAATACTATTATTTTCATTTTTATATAAATTATGTAGTTCATTCTCTACTAACCTAGAGAATGTATCAACAAGTGGATGCATCGTGGGAACATATATACTCTTGTGTTTAAAAATACAGCTACCCCCTGTATCAATTGCATTACCAAAATCTAATTTCAATTGAATGTTACGCGCAAACATTTTAACATCCAGAACTGTATCTGTCAAATTACTATTTACAGATGGTATAAACCTGAGTCCTTTATTTAATAATTCCTCTTCATATTTATTTATAACTTTTTTTCTAGAGAGATTATGTACTAACGATTCTCTACCCGCTCCCACATCTATTTTAAAGTCGGGCCGGAATGGTCTCCTCCTGAGCCCTTCCATTTCTGTCTGCCCCTGCTGTACGAGCGATGCCTCCTGATCATGGAGGAATGTTCTATGGGGAAAGAGACAAAAATGGGATTATTCACATCTCTTAGGGACATAGAAATATCTGAAGTAGCTGGCACTCTACTACTTACTACTTGTTCTACAGGAGGTACATGTAAAATATTCAATCAAGTTGAATTAACATCAGCGCTAGAAGTATTATCCAAAGGTCTAGAACCTTCTGTTGCAACATGTAACATTATGCCATTCACTTCTAAACTAGTCTGCTTGTCAACAAGTGGTAGTTGTATTACCATCCCTATTATTATTCGATACTTGATTATTATGTTGTCTACCATTAGTAGAAGTACTATTAACATTCAAATTAGTAGCATTACTATTGCCCCTAGGCCAAGTGAAGACATTGCCATTAGAAAAATCTCTAACATCCCTTGAGATTTTATTTCTCTTTTGGTCTAATAACTTCTTTTCATAAATATGTACATTATCAAGTAGTCGGTCCATCCCAGACTCGACCAAAGTCTTCGAAAATCTTGACAAAATATGTCCTTGTTTCTTAATAACAGATTGTCTTAAAGTCTCTTCCTCTTCTGCGAAAAACTCATTCAATAACCGCATATAATTGAAACTTAAATCTAGATTAAGTTTCTGCCATTTAAGTAACAATTTTGGGTATAAATTT
>NC_056747.1:498944725-498954725 GCF_019279795.1 Protopterus annectens | reverse complement strand
TGATAAGTGAATAAACAGAATAAAGCCACTTGGCTGTCTCCCTGCCACATTGTTTAATTCTCTATTTATGAAGACACCCAGGAAAACACTTCTGTTTGGCTGCTTATCTTTCATTTTTAGCTATTAAGCTTGTAACCTTTTCTAGCGTAATTTATCCCCCTTTTTTCTTTAGAAATGAAAATTACCTTTATTTAACTTGGCAAAAATGTGCCAAACAAAAAAATGAAGTAATTTTGAGAGTTAAATAGTTCTGAATATTGCCAGATAAACCAATATGTTAATGAAATCATTATGAAACATCTTTGTGACTACCATTCATGTTATCATATATTATAGAAATGATGTTTTAGCTGTTCCTAAGTATTTTAGCATCAAATTAGTGAATGCCAATAAAATTAATGTGAGCATATTTCTGAATTCATATAGCTTCACAAGGTGCTAATATTCTACAATTTTTGGTTTATAGCTGTCTTGCATCCTTCATATATTCTGTTACTATCTACATTTTAATATCTGTTAATTTCTCAAGAGATGAGCAGCAGCATTTGAAATGGTTCTCCCTGTGATAATCTTGTTTTCAGAATTTAATTTGGGGCCATGCTTTGTGGCAGTCATCGAGAGACCAAAATGATACAGACCTTAGCCCAGAGGGATAGCTTATTTATAGAGAGTTCTTGATGGAGACCTTTATTAAAGTTGAAACCCAGGCTCATTCACATTCAATTAAAATGGCAAATTAAAAAAGTCCCTTTGATCCATTTCTTGTTAATGATGCCATATATTGCTGAAGGCTTTGAAGCGGTGTGACATCCAAAGGATATCACTGATAAAAAGGATGGACTACTTAAAGCTAATAAAGGTGATTTACTGCCAAATGACAGAAGTCTCTGAAGTTGCATTAAACTGAAGCTAAACTTGCTCAGAGCATATTTTGCAAGGGTTGAAGGTCTCCATCTGGCTCTAATGTTCTGGCTAACATTGCCTTGGACAGCTAAAACATTTGAGTGATAAGCTTGTTTATGTGTTGTAGTGACAGAAATGAGTTTGTCTGTGATTCATAAAAATAAACTGTACTTCTGTGCAAACCTAGGATATCTAAACAGCACAGTGTTGTGATACAAAGAGGTGGTGAATATCTAAATAAAATTGCGCACTACTTGTGAGCAGCTAGCTGTGATTCGTGTGTATATCAGTGAACCAGCAAGTAAGTAGACCTGGCCATGTAGTGTAATTGTTCAAGTAGGTAAAGCTGTGCAGTGTGTGTTTGTGCGTATATATGTAATACGTATTCAGAAGAACAGAAAATCCTTAAAATGGCCATTTGCTTCCAGAACTGTAAGCAATTCCTCTGGTGTCTAATGGAATTCCCCAAATATGGCATCCCCTCAACTTAAAGTTGAGAAAAAAAAAAAACTTTAAGCCGTAGCAAGCAGCTATTACCACACACAGAGGGCTTCAGGGTTTTGGTCATGATCATTGCAATTGCAGCATCTTTACTTATTTCTGAAGCCACTAGTACTGCACTCCTGCATCATCATTCACCTGACAGTTTTCACCACCCTAGTTAACAGTTCTGTTTACTACAGAGCATGATCATGAGATTATAAAATGTGAACTCAGACCAGCTTATCTCATTGTAAAGCAGTGCTTAGAGCAGCTAGGCTATACATGTTGCCTTGTCCCTAAGCAGGATGGTACAAAGTGCAATATGCAGCTAAATAGCTTTATGTTCTTTGTAGACTAACTGCTTTGTTGTATATATGTGGATGCTTGATGTTATGATAAAAAGGAAGGAAAGGGCTGTGCAGTAAAGTAGGTAAAATGGAACTGTGTGCAGAAGTTTAAAAAAAAACAAAAGGACAACATGTAAAAGTGTATATCATGGCGGTGGGGGAGAACCTTTTTTTAGGGGTGTAGGAAAGGGGAATAAGATAGTTGATGGATGCAAGCAGACAAACACAGAGTAGCACAAATGGATCTGAAATGTGCACACAAGGAAAGACAGTCATAGGATAGACAGAAGCAGAATGCAGAGGCAGGGCTGAATCCAGCATTAGGTGACCTAGTTAGCTGCCTGGGCCTGGTGCTGGATGGGGGTCCTGGCCACACATTAATTTAAAAAAAAAAAATTCCTTTTCATGTCTGACTGAAATTCTTGCTTGGCTTGTGTCAGCTGACACTAGTGAGACACATCAGACCACTGGGCGGTGAAAGAGTCTTGTAAGACTGGCATGATATTTAATCTTGAAGTAATTACTTTTACGGAACAGCAACAGGGTTGGAAGATTTCTGTTTTATTGCAACATGGAAACATGGTCTGTAGGAAGGCTAGCAGGGAATTTCAATAGAGATGGCCTTAAGTACTGTGAGTGGGTGAAATACCCTATTTAGTGGGCATTGTCTAATTAATTTACTTCCTCAAAGCAACACTCAAACCCTGTACCTTTGCTCTGGTGGCATGAGTTTTGCTCCTCCACACCAACTGCCAGGCCTCCAATTATTTCTTTTCATTTGCTTTCTATGTGTGGTAGATCAATGAAAACACCAATCTGTCAGTCAGAGTTGAATATTTTTGTGGTTTGTAAAATATATGTTGATGAAAACATGTTTTTCTGTTAGGATAGACTACTCTAAAGCACACTTCTGTCTCCATTTTTGTAAAACATCTTAACTTTGCCTTTTATTTATGCCCTGTTCTTTTCTTGAGTGAGGCACTTTTATCAGGCAGTGCTTGTTGATGAGCTGGTTCCTCTGGCAAGGTGCAGTGTTTGAATCTTTCAGTCTCCATTTACCTACAGTGTGACATTGAGCAAGTCACTTAACCAGGCAGTGATTTGGTGAAATTGTGCATGTGGTCTAGGCTCCTTGATGGTATCCAAGACTGCATGCCTAGTAACTATGAACCTGTTGTCCTTGTCTGCCAGCCATTCTAGTTGACAAAATGTTATGGCAAAATCATCAGTACACCAATTTTTCAAGGTCAGAGGACACTGCATTTGCAGACAAAACATTTATATGCAAATTGTTTGTCAGCAGCAACCTCTGCATTAGTAAAGGCCATTTTTAATGAGGAATTATTTAAATAACCTTTACTTCTGCAGATATTCATATTGACTTAGCATACGTCATAATGTGGTTAATATTTCTTATGCTCTTATAAATGATCTATCTAAACAGCACTGACCTGGATCTTATTGCACGGTGCTAGTGATCCTCTTACTATTTTAAATGGTTCATTCAAAAGCAACTGATTGAAGTACATGGAATTTATTTCTTTATAACAATAAGGGGTGTACATAGTCAGCAAAGTAGGTATAACTGCTGGTTGGGGTGGAGGGGGCTGTGTGTTGAAAGTACCTTATGACCTTATCAGGTCATTTTTTTTTTTTTTAATGGACTTCAGTCTGTCTTTGTAGGATCAGAGTGGGTGGGTGGGTGGTTTGGTGTGTGTGTGTGTGTGTGTGTGTGTGTGTGTGTGTGTGTGTGTGTGTGTGTGTGTGTGTGTGTGTGTGAATAGAGTGGGTGGGTGGTTTGGTGTGTGTGTGTGTGTGTGTGTGTGTGTGTGTGTGTGAATTAAGTTAGAATACTTTTGGCTACGATAAGTTTACGTAAAACAAATTTGAGATGTGACTTCAGTCATTTTCTTTTGATTCTGACTTCTGAGAAGAATGCACTCAACCATGTATTTATAATTGCTGGGTTTGGGTGGTGTCTGTGGATATACATGTGCACATAATCTGCCACAGGCCAGATGTATTTTAAATGGATGAAAGTTTCAGTACATTTGCAATGAATGAGTTTCAAGGGAAGGGAATTTTACTGTTGCTCATGCTGTGTACATTTTCAGTGAGAGGCTGTTGAGCTTTATCTGTGTTTTTTTATATAAAATTTTTTAAAAAGTTTTAAATCAAATTTCTGTAATCATTGTAAAAGTAAAGAAGAAAATAGTTTGCACACTGAGAGGTTTCAACAGTATTTGTGGAGAATGGAGCTAGTGCCAAGTAATGGTACACTGAAATGGCTGGTGGATACCCTATTCCATTACCCTGACTAGTGTCCCATTTGACCTTAATCCATCTCTCTTTATAGGAATGATGCAGGGATGATTTGGACAGCACAGGGTGTGGGGAATGATATAAGAGGAAGTCGACACACTTGGCTGGTGGTAATGTGGGATACAGCCAGCAAATGTGTCCCTCAGAGAAACATTACAGGGATCCATCTTTATGTGATGGATCAGGATGACTGTGGTGTGGGCTGTACTCTCCCCTGGTGGTCTGATAGTACGTAAAGGCCAGTCAAGTGAATCTACAAATGATTCCATGAGGCTGTCCATTAAGCAATAGCATCTGCGCATTATTCTCTAAATCACAGCCTCCATCACTGGGTCCATCTGCAATGGGGCCTTGTCGGGCAGTAAGGTGGGCTACCAGATAATGAGGGACCAGAACCCCTCCTCCCACAAGGTTCTCCCAACTTCATCACTCTCCTTTACCTCTGCCATTATCTCAATAGGGGCAGGTCATAATGAAGGCATTTATAAAGCAGGTCTATAATCCAAACTGGCAGCTAGGGGACAAAATCGCTAGGTAGTCATTTAGGTCATTATACCTTGGTATTAGACTGAATAACTTAAAAGATGTATCATCTCTTGTGAGATGGAACAAATCATGGATAAGTGGTATGCCTGTATTGCAGAAGGCAACATGGTCTGCATCTTGGTCTGCTGATGGTAACAGAGAAGAGCATCAAAGAACTCTCTGTAATAACTGTAAGATGAGATGTTTGAACAAGTGATGTACTCATAAGTTTTTCCCATTAGCTGTATGGCAGGTGTATACTAAGATAATCAACCTGAATGTCACATGCATAAGTGGTAGCACACTAGGTGTTGTGCAGTCAACATGGTGTGATGTAGCATAATCCCAGCACAGAACAGGGCCTCTTCAAAAACCACAAAGCATGTAGTAGGCATACTGCATGCAGACTAACTCCACCTCCAACTGACATGGAAAATCTACATAGTGGCAGACTCTGACAAATAACTGGTGTAAATGCCATGGACTAAAATTAAATGTGAGGAAATACATAATTGTATCCTTCAGGAAGTCGTCTACCCCTTTTAACTATCGTATTGACAACACACCTCCTAAAAGTTGACCCTGGAGTCAGGGGTTTGGGAAGATGCACTGTAATCTAGCCTTGGACCATCACATGTTTACAGTAGTGAGGATATCCTTCTATGTTGTGCAACCTGTAAGCAAAGGTATGTCATCTAGGTCCATGGAGGCAATTATTCCATTGTATCTGGCTGCCTTCTGACTATCATTCAGTGCAATTCCCCCATTTGGTGTGTACCTAACCAGGCACATCCAACAAATGGAATGTCTACAGAGGTTCCTTACTAAAAAAAATACAAGGTGTAAGTAACACATCCTGTGAAGATCACCTCAAAGCCCTATCCCTGTATTTTGTCTCCAACAGGCTCTTGAGGGGAGATCCATGTCTGGCATATAAAGCATTGTCAGACCCCACCCTGATGGACCTCCTGCATATCCGCAGAACATTACATGTTGTAAAGACTTAAACCCTTGCCTGTGATCTAAACAGGACCTGCTGAGGAGGCAGTTATATATCCCAGAGACTACCCCTTATCTGGAATACGCTTCTTATCCATGTGTAGCACAGTTACACCCTTATCCATTTCAAGTTTAACTTCTAAAATTGGATGGGGAATAGAAAATTCATCCCTGGTTTAGCACGTATGTCTCTATTGGACACTGGCAGTCTGTAAATGTTTCCTTTCCCAGGCATCTGCTTGTAAATATTTCACCTTCCAAGCCCTGCTTACATGTATTAAGGGTAATAGAAATTGTCAGAGATTTAGGATACATAGCTAGGCTTAAAAAGACCCTTGTGGTCATTGGCCTAGTACACACTTATGAACCCATGAGCTTGTCATTTACTTTCCATTAGCAGGAATAGTGTCAAACCTATACTAAGATAAATGAGAAAAATAAAACAAGGAAGGAAAAAAAATGGTTATAGTGTTATTCAAGGCATTGCTGTTTAACCATGCACAGAGCTCTTCGGGGGTTTCTGAGTGACAGATCATAAAAATAATGACCACATTGTTCCCCATTGTGATGATACCCCTGTTGAGGATAACTCCTTAGCCAGGTCAAACCAGATATCCACTTTATTAAAAGCTTTGTTAGGGAGGCCAGGTAGTCATTCTTAAATGGCTGAAGTAAAACATTATCTTGATCTCTCTCCATTGTTATACATGCACTGTCTGGTGGGCACATGCAGAAGCTGCCATTCTCCTGAATCTCCTCTGAAAATGATGTCGCATTAATGAAGAGCAGGATGGTAGCCTTTAATTCCACTGCAATGTGATTTCTGCAGAACAATTATCTTTTAAGTAGTGTGACGTGCACACACAGGATTCCAGCAAGACCATGCAGCCTTCAGATATCAAAGGGAGGTAATATACGGTAGACTGCAGGTGTGTAACAGCGAAACCTAGCTGTTCATAGATATGCATCTCCTGAGATTCTTTGTGTGCCATGCAAGCAAGTCTAAACTTAGTCTTAGGTATGCTCCTGCCTGTTGTAGACTAGGTCGTGCAAATTTGAAAAGGTGTAGTGCATATTTGGACAACATTGTTAGGTTTAAGTGCCCCAATCTTTTGATCTATAGGCACGCAAAGGAGAAATACAATACTCTAGTTGTGTGTAGTAATCTATATTTTGTGTACCTTGCTAAAGGCGTGCAACCCTTACATTAAAATTCACTGTATTTAAAAAAAAAAAAAAAAAAAAAAAAAAAAAGCCAGCAACAGAAATTTGTGTACCTGCATGTGTACCATGTTTGTAGAAGGCTCTGTCAACATGGTCTCCACAATATTGTGACAGTGTGTTCCTCATATTTGTCTATTGCAATATTATGTTTGCCTGACTGTATTTTAATTTCTCCAAGTCTTTTGGGTTTCCAATACCATGATGGGTATAGACCCCATTTCTAAGTCCAAAGTATGATTAAAGTTGTTAGGCAGAAGTGTCCTTCGCAACACCTGTATTGTGCCCAGTAATCACGACTCCTGCAATTCACATGGAGTTACATGTATTGGTAATGTATCTAAGTACAACTGTAAATTATTTTTTGTAAGACCCATTGCTCTTACTACTATTGGAACTTTCTGGGTATCCTTCCATATTGCCCTTGTTTCTGCCTGCAAATCCTGGTACTTTGATTTTGTGCATCTCTGTAAGACATGGTCATCACTGGGTGTAGCAGTTCAAGTGATCAGTGCTTCTTGAGTCTTCTTTTCATGCACTACTATATCTGGCTTTCTTGCATCTATTTTTGAAGTGTTGGTAATGGGTGATCCCATGTGGTATAAACTTCAACATTTTCTATAATGCTTTGTGGCTTATGTTTCTGGTGTTTTTCAACTACTTAAGTATTACAATGTTTGCACAATCCCAATGCAACAGTCTTGCCACATTCTTATGCCTTTCAGTATGCAGTCTTCTTGCCATTAGTGTATCACAGCCAGCAACAAGATCTACAACAGTTTCCAGTTCTGTTTCCAAAACCTACATTTGTCTGTTTCTCTCACATCCAATGGAGTGTTTACTGCATTCAAGTGTTTTTTTACAATCTTGGACTGCCATTATTAACCTTTCATCTTTTGGTTTAAATTTACCTGTCCTTAACCATTCCTACATTTGATCCTGATCAACATCGGGTTGTTCCACATTTCTTGCCTTATCTGATCCTTCACCTTATAATCTTTCTTTAGTTTTTTTGGCATATTCAGTTGCTGCTTGATTTTTATCTTCTACTTCCTGCTTGACACTGATATGCTTCTCCTAAACTAAGAAGGGAAGTAATCTTAAACTTGTTCTCCTCATGTTTTAAAACTTACTATGTTTGGGTCTTGAGGTCAGCAGTTATGTATGCAGTCCTACGACTGCAGATCTATACATGCAGTCAGTTTCAAGGAGGCCCATATCTCTTCAGAACAGGGAATATATAATCTTGTTATACAGCGATTGATTTTTATAAATCATTTGATAAGGATGAAGCATCCTTCTTGTATTCTTGACCAGCTAATCCAACACCTTTTGGGACCAGTGAATCACTCCCAAACTATAAGGTAGGACAGGAAGAGCAAATTGGTTTATAGCTTTGACTTTAATCCTAGATGTCAGTGCTGTTTTCAGTATTTGTCTTCTAAAATATTCCTTACTAAGTTTGTCTCATTTATTCATGTTTTATTGCTCGTCATTAATCAGTTCCCAAATATTTATAAACTCCCTCTTGATTATGTTTTTTATATCATTTCCCTGTCTTAAACTTGTGTCTTCTTGGTGCTGCAGCTTTCCTGCTTTAAATGTTGCGTTTGCACATTTATCAAGACCAAATGATATTCTTATATCCTCTGAAATTGTTTTGACCACTTGCAGTTTTGCTTTCAGTTCCTCATCTCATGAAGTGTATATAGTTTTAAATCTGTAAAAAGAAAATTTTTTTCCACTTTTTCTGGGAGTCAAATTGTAGCCATGACCTAATCTGTTAAATAGACAGCTTAATGGGTTAAGGGCAAGACAAAATAACAGTGACAGAGAGTCATCCTGGAATATCCCCCTTTGAATTTTTATTCCTGGAATAATAATTTGTTCTTTATCATGGCTTAACTGCAAAGTGGTTTGCCACTGTTTCATGGTCACTGTAATGTAATTTGATTAGTGTAGATTTGTACATTTTTAAACCATCTTTTATCCATGAATCTGGGATACTGTTAAATGCTTTTTTTGTAGTCTATCCATGCCATATTTGGATTCTTCCTCTTTTTATAGTTTTCTATTATAACTTTATTTAGCAACAAATGATCCTTAGTTAAATATGACTTTCATTACCTTTTTCTATTGCCATGACAGAGTTTTCTTCTAAAGGACTATAAACTTCCTCGGCATCAGTTCCAGGGTGTAGTTTATACATCATCAGAATGCAAGTTACTATACTATATTTTTTAAGATAGCTTGCAGTTTAGCTCTTAAGTAGGAGTATTGATTTCCCTGTTGCTAACCAGGTTGGTGTTTGTACAGGCTGCACATATAAATAATTCTTACTCATGGCTAAATCTTCATTTAAAAATGTTAGTACCTTTAGCCAGAAGTTAGGTACTGCATCTGGGCTTGGGGTTTGCCAGTTAAGAGCTTTTCTTAACTTTGTTTTAATCTTTCTGGCCATGACTTCATCCCTTTTCATATCCTGTACATTTTAACTTCTTATTCTTTACTAACATCCATTTAGCATCTTCATGTTCCGCAGGATCTTCACAGATATTTCTCCAAAATATATGTATTTTATTTAATTTTTTGATGGTATTTTAATTCCTTTTGCCTTATTTCCCGATTCTCTATAATTGTTTTTGGGTCAATAAATTGCTTATTTTGTACTTCTCCTTCGTATTTATCTGCATATCTTAGTTTTTCTGCCTGTACTGATATGTTGTATATTATTTGCAATAGTGCATGATAGATCTGTTATGATATAGAACATTGCTTTTATGACTTCTGTCTTTAAGTATTTTTGTTTATATCTTCCATCTTGTAACACTGATACTTCTTGTCTTAATTGCTTCATAGTTCTCTGTATTTTGATGCATTTGGTTTTTCCCCTTCTTTTCCCTTACTGCCCTGTGTCTTTAAGCCTTTCTGTTAATTTAACTGCACAGTAACATATCCTATTAACTTCTGTTATCACATGAATCTATATGAACAGTACTAATTACTGTGTTCATTTGTTTTATCAAACTTTTGTTGATTTTTCTATAGTCCATTTCTTTCATTGCTATTAATGTCTGCCCATCTCTATTACATCAATCAACTGTCTTCTTTTAGATCATTTTCTTCTAAACTAAGGGCACATTCTTTGTTCTCAGTTTCCTGCCAGCATAGAAAGTTCCAGATCATCATCTTGTGCCACA
>NC_056747.1:498789725-498939725 GCF_019279795.1 Protopterus annectens | reverse complement strand
GGTAAAGCCGTTTTAGCTAGTTTCATTGTGTGAAAGGAATTAGCTGGAAATGTTTCTATATTTGTTAAGCATCTGCTTACTTGCTTTGTTTGTTTTTGATTTCTTGACAAGGAGTCTATCATATAGCTTATTTGTTTGCAGTTAAAAGCATTCTCTAGAGTCTCATTGCTCCCTTTTCTGTTAACTTTCATTTAGTGTCTCACTGTTTGTTTTTCTGCTGTAATAAACATTTCTGTAGTGTTTTCTGCCTAACCTAGTGTCACTTGTAACTGTAGCATAGTTTCCAACCTTCCCTCTGTATTGTCTTGTTGTTAAACTTCGTGGCTTTGCAGTTGCCCACCCCTATGTAAATTTGATGTGGGATTTTCCTCCCAATCTAGTCTTATTAGCTTATTGTACCTAATACAGAGAGAACATTTGGGAAGGCCAACTCCCTTAGTTTCTTAACCTTGAATTATCTTCTGTTCCTCCTATCTGTCAAAAAAAAAAAAAAAAAAAAAAAAAAACTTTATTCAGCTGCTTATATGGTATTTGTGTTTCCTCTTCCTACTCTATAACTTCATCTTGCTTTCTTTGCTACTTTTTCTTTAAAGTGTTCAATTGCATCTTTTCTGCTGCATTTATTACTGCTTGTTTTCAGCCTGTTTAAATTTTAAGTGTTGTTCTAAGCCTCTTAGTTTTGGTTTAAGCACTTTGGCTTTAAGCCTACCCCTTAGCTATCCCTGGCCTCTCTCCCTCAGATTCTGACAAATATGGATGGACAATTTTCTTATGGTTTCTCCTGCCAGCCTGGTTAATATGGACATCCTGGGACAGTGTAGTAGCTGCCTCATATATACGGTCAACCATCTACTATTACCACCTATGAGCAAATTTGTGAGAGATGCAATTACATAAAGAAGGTACAGTCTGTGCTCTCTCTCTCTCACAAATCAGTATATCTAGCACTGAGAAGGTTGTCAGTGCAATTCCCTACACCTCAAACACCACCCATGACTACACAACACACACCCACATATGTGGAAGTTCGCAACAAAAACAAACCCAGACAAAGGAGACCTCAGAGGCACAAACACACGCAAACTCCACAACCCTCCACACCACATACCACGCATAGTCCACACAACAGTGTCTTCATAGGAGACTAAATTCTGAGACGCACAGATATGCCTCTCACCAGGCTGGTTAAGGATAAAGTCAGTTCGTTGTTTGTCAGGTGCCAGAATCTGCCATGTCACACACGCCCTCAAGTCTCGCAACAACAGGTACTGTTATAACTGTCATAGTCCATGTTGGCGTGAATGACTTGAGACATACCTCCTTGGACTATATGAAGAGACACATGATTGAGCTCACTGAATGTGTGTCCCAGGCAGGTATGTCCCTAGCCTTAAGCAGCATTCTACCATCACCCAGAATGATGCCGCAATACAAATGGAAATGATTGACTTTAACAATTGGCTTAGTTTCTGGTGTCATACCAGGGGGGGTCCAGTACCTGACAGCCTGGGAAGATATGATTGACAGACCACAGTGCTTTGCTAGAGATGGCCTGCATCTGTCTCGCTTGGGCTTCAGACTTCTGGCAAAGGCCCTTGCCTCCCCAGTAGTGCCTTTTTTAGGAAAAGTCTGAGGTAGATACTACAACATAAAAATTCAACAAAACACAAATTAAAGGTCATGCTGCTAAATGTTAGGAGTCTAAACGTGAAACTGAACTCATTGCAAACATTCTTAATCCTGGAAGTAGCTGCCATTTATGCAGTCACATAAACCTGGTTCAAAGCTGTGGAGATCACCCCAGCCTTACTTGGTTACTCATCCTATCATACATTCAGACCCCAAACTGTGGGCAGCAAAGCCAAAGGAAGTGGAGTTTCAATATATATTAAAGACAACACACACCCCTCTAGGCTGGTCAAACAGTATTATGCACAGGGGACTTTCCAGGTGCAGTTAACCATTGACAAGACCCCTGTTCAAATCATAGCGAACTACAGGCCACCAAATTTGACCCAGTCCACCTATCTGGACCTCTTTGAATCTATCAAGATTCATAATTTTACCCTGAACGTGGGCAACTTTAATTACCCAACCATAGATTGGAAAAATTATGGTGCTGCGGTAGCGTTGTCGCCTCACAGTTAGACGTTGCCCGTTCGATTCTCAGTTAAAGCGTCTACTGTGTGACGACATGCGTGAATGGGCGTTCGCCGTTAAAGGTTGTGCGTTAGGCCCGGCAAGCCAGCATGTAAAACTCTACTGCCAATCATTAGCGGACCGGAGTTCCGCTGTGGCGACCCCTAACCGGGAAAAGCCGAAAGACGCACTCCATGCTGGAACACAAATGCCCAAAGATCCCTCACGGTCATCAACGCAAATGCCTTGGAACAGGTAGTCGATACCCCCACAAGAAGTGATAATATCATGGACTTAGTATTAACCAACATGAGTAACCACAGCAGCACCCCTATAATATCTTCCCTGGTAAGATCGACCATAAAGCAGTCACTTTCATTTACCATTTCCCCTGGCCCCCCTCTAGCTAGGGTCAAACAAAAAAAACTTCTCCAAAGCTTATTACAGCTGCCTGAGGGATAGTATAAACAGCTTCACAGCCTCCTCCCACACTATATAGGAACTGGCACCAATTTCCAAATCTACACCAAAGTACTATATGAGCGTTTATATAGATGCATGGAATCAGGAATACCTCCTCAAGAAAGACTAAACCTGTCTGGTGGACATCTGGAATAAATAAACTGTATAACGAAAGGAAAAATTGATGTCCAGGACCAAGGAGGAGTAGGTGCCCAACTGGAAGCACTCTCTCCTTGGCCTGAACAAGTAAATAAGAGCACTAGTGAAATTCTATAAACCCAACTTCGAGTCCATATTGGCCACATCTACTAGAGGCACTCATAAGGTCTTCTTCACATATGTCCGCAATCTCAAAAGAAGCACCGCGATCTGTTCAGAACTGGTGATCAAAGACACCACATACACAAATGATGTAGATTTAGCCAATCTTTCACAGATTTAGTGAAAACTTCCCCCCTCCATCCCCCACATCAGTAAATCAGGACATCCTCAGTACCTGCCCCCCACCCCTTATCTCTAGAAAACAGGTCATCACTGCCCTCTCAAAGGCAAAAAATACAGCCTCCATGGGACCCGATAACACCCAGGTTGAATCCTACATGAACTCTGGCATGAACTTGCAGCACTATTGTGCACCCTATCCAACCAAAGCCTGAGTACCGGCTTTGTCCCAGATGAGTGGAGGACAGCAACTGTCATCCTTTTACACAAAGATGGAGCGTCCACTAATCCTGGAAATTATACACCCATCAGCCTAACTAGCCTGTTCTGCAAGGCCATGGAATGGATTATCATAGACCTCATTAACATGGACACTGGCATCCTCCGAACACTTGACCCCACACAGTTTGGCTTTGTTAAATCTCTTTGACTTCTTTGTGGCAGTCATCAAAGCCATGGACAAGGGGAAGACTATGCACACCACTTACTGTGACCTGGCCAAGCCTTTGACACTATTCCCCTCTCAGACATAATAGATGAACTCTCTCAACTAGGCATCAATCCATATGTTACCAGATGGGTAGCAAACTGGCTCACTGATAGAACCCCCCTAATCAAAATAGGGGAAGCCACCTCAAGCAGTAGACCTGTAATGAGCAGCATATCCCAGGGATCAGTCCTGGGGACTCTGTTATTTGGGATATACTTCTCTGATGTGCAGGCCAAAACCAGTGGGCTGTGGCTGACCAAGTTTGCAGATGACTGCAGGTTGAGCGTGGTCACCAATTCCCCAAGTGATGTGGATGTCCTCAAGAGGGTCTCACCCAATCAAATGACTGGTGCCAGAAACATGGCCTCAAGCTGAATATCAAGAAATGCATCATCATCCCCTTAGGGGAGAGTGATGTCCCCACATATCACATTAATAACAATGCCCTAATTAGGCAATCATTAGAGATGGATTTGGGCACTCAGATTGATAGCAACCTGACTTTTGACCATCATGTTGCTTCCATTGTACGGAAAGCTTTCTACATGGCCCACCTCATAAGTAAGAGTATCTCATCCAGGGATAAAGCGGTCATGACATCCCTGTAGTCTTCCCTTATAAGGCCAATTATAGAGTACAATGCCCCCCTTCGGCATGTACCTTGCAAAGCACATGCAGCAGCTGGAGAGACCACAGAGGTACCTCACCAGGAGAATCCAGGGCCTCAAACATCTACCCTACACAGATGGGCGTACAGTCTTGTCCCTCTACTCTTTCATACAGACTCCTCAGGGGTGACCTCTGTCTGGCATACAAAGCAATCTCAAACCCCGCTTTGAGGGGACTGCTGCATATCCACAAGTCAAGCTCCAATCTAGTAACCAGTACTCAGGAGCTCAACCTGGTCTGTGATATAAATTTAACTTTCTGGTGGGGCGGATTTGTGTCCCAGAGACTTCCCCATCTGTGGAATAGACTCCCTCTGCACATCAAGCAGAGTACCTCATTATCCGTTTTGAAGCACAACCTGGATAACTGGATGGGAAACTGAAAATACACCCCTGGGATTCCACCTGTGTCCCTGCTGGACAGGGCTTTGGGTGCTGATTTGTCTAAACATGAGCTAAACTCTTGGCTAGGCTTATAAGGTCCTCAGGGCCAATAGCCTAGTAACTTCCTATGATCCTATATCAAAAGCTTTGTATTTGAAGGGGTTTTATAGGAATATTCAATGGTGTGGGGATCATTGCCACACTATGGGTGAATTTGAATGAGGTGTGTTAATTTTTCCATATAAATTGACCGCTTGTTGGTGCATGATTTATTCCTTGAAGGCAATTTTGCCGAAGTACCAGAAGCACCACTAAAAGTTCCAGATTTAAGTAATTATTTTGCAGTGGTTCTGCCTGTTTATTTTTAAGCTAGCAGTAATTTTATATTTCGATGTATTGAAATGATGTAAGGAAAACCTAAAGTTGAACAGCAAGACTGAATTTATTCCTTAATCATGCCATGATTGGACAAAATGGTTGAATGAAAAGAAAAAAAAAAAACTTTAAAATGTACTTCAGAGTATACAGAAAGGTATGGCTTCTTGAAAAATCTTGAGTAAAGCAAAATGTGAAAAAAAGAAGAAAAATTATCTGCATGGTGTGGGGAAGACACGATGGAGGGGGTCACAGAGAGGACCACTGGAGGATGTGTGTGTTGAGAGGTGGGGTAAACAACAGGCAGCAACTAGGGTGCGATTTCACCCAAGTCTAGCCCTGTCAATAGCTATTGTAATGTATCACTGATGCAACTAAATGCAAGTAAGTGTGATTGTTTTTGTGAGACAGGTCAATGGGTCTATATTGAATTAGCGAACGCTAATTCATCGACCCCTTTTAAGCGAAAGCTTACAGTCTCGAACAGCGACACAGGGGAAAAAATTGCCAGGCCGTTTTTGGGAGTTCACTATTTCCTCCACTGCGGTGCGATCTCGGGCTTGGTATATTTAAGCAGGGGGGTGGGGGGGCTTCACCCCCCACATTATGTAATGTTTTAATTTTTTTTTTTTTGTGGAAAAAAAATCACTGTTCCGGTTGTTGGAGATTTTAAGCTCTCACTTAAAAGGGATCTATGAATTAGCATTTGCTTTTCTAAGCATTCGCTAATTTAATATAGACCCAGGTCAACATAGTGTAGTACACAGGCCTGTTATAATGTAAGTGCATTGTAACTACTGGTTTTCAGTACTGTGATGTTGTGAGGTATTGCCAGTTATATCAGGAGAAGTGAAACAGTGCATGTGAGGCATATGCCAGCATGACTGGCAGAAATTTTATAAATAATCTTAAGTCATTTGATTGCCACACTAATTTGTACAGATCATAGTATTAAAATGTATTTGTAAAAAATTGCGCATGTTAAAACAATGCAGCAACAGAATCTTAAGAGTTATGAATGTGAACTGTGCCAGAGTCAGGTGACTAGATATGATGTAACTGTATAACTAGCTGAAGGATGAAATTCTGGCAGGAGCAGTTTGTTTTTATTTTTCTATGGAATCTGATATATAGGTTCATAGGTGCATAGATTAGTACTAGGCTATTTGCCCTTGTGGGCCATTTTAAGCCTAGCCAAATACCCAATGTGAGAATCAAACCCTGCACCTTGTGTTTGCAAGGTAAACACCTTAACCATTCTGTCATCCTCCCACCTATGTCAGTTACCACATTTCAGTTGTTCATTTGGTCAGTAGTTGTAATGTTCAGTAGTGTGTAGTAGATAATCTTGTCCTGTGGAAGTGAGCATCTCAGCACTACTTCTTGCCTTGTGATACTAAGTAGGGACAGTTTCTTTTTAGTTAAGTTAGGAAAAGTACAGTGAGATTAGTAGTGTTTCTTTTTCTGCATCTGTGAGATTCTATCCAACCGTGTTAGCTTTATATTTCCTGTGATTGAAAACTATATTTTAACTAAATATTGAGTATTCTGTTTTCTATTTTATCTATTAAAAATTATGCCTTTTCATTGTGGCTGGTCTTAGAGAATACTTTTAACATCTTGAGAGTACCTGTGCTTATTTTAGTGACACTGTAGCCACTCTGTTAAGACTTGCTATTTAGGTCACAGACTACGATTTATATCCGTATTAATTTGACATAACATAATTGGTAATTTGTAAGAGTCGTAAAGTATCTGGCTGGTGGCAGCAATCTACTTTGTAGCCTGGAGAAAGGAGACACATCTAGTAAATCTGTGTCTGCCTTTCCCATGTGTGTGTTTGTGAAAAATCAGATATTCAAGTGTATGCATGTCAGATACTTGGAACTGGGATACAGTGCTTCAAGGTAGATCTTGTTTGGATCAGGGGAGAGACAGAATCTTGTCTCAGTCAAGTATATATCCTGTGTGCTCTTAGGGGAAACTGTGCTTGATGCAGAGAGCTGTATTTGAAATAATGTGTATCGCAATTCCTCTTTTTAGTAACTGTCAGTGATGAGTGTTGGTGCTCCTTGATTACAGTCTCTGGGTAAAGAGGGGCCATCACACATACTTCCCCTAAGTCTTTGCAGTAAGAATTAAAAGGTTGCTTAGGATCAGTGGCAGTGACAGGGTAATACGTAGACTGGAAGTGCACAGGGGGTACCCCCAAAGTCACATCTGCTGGGGCAGGAGAGTCCCCAAATTCACATTTGGTGGGGCCCCCAATATGTTAACATCATCCCTGAAAGTGCAGAAGTATACACTGAGTGGAAAAATGTTAATGACACCAAGTTAACAGCAATCTTGGTAATATAGCAGACTGATAAGGAAAAAGTGAAATATATGGCTCTGTTTTCTAACTGAAAAAAATGTAAATGGCTTTATTCTGCATTGTTGACAAAACTACAGGTTGGTAACAAATTAAACTGTCTCCTTTTTCCTTTTAGAAAAACAATAATTTTCTTGTAAAACATGGTCTCTTTAATGGATTTTGAATAGTACACAGATAATTTGGTGACAGTCATATCCAAGATGGAACTGTTGTAATGATAAATGCCTCTAGGAAGGGTAAAGTTCCAGATATTGAATTTCTCCTCCTGAAGGCGCTTTGGGACAGATTATATATACTTCTGCTCAATGCATTTCACACAGGCAGACATGAAATCAACTTCCTTTTTAATGAAACAACTCTCCTTTTGCTCTCTATCCATCCAAATTGAGAGTCATATCATCAGTATGGTGCACGGGTTTACAATGGTGAACTGTTGCACCCAACCCATGCAACAGTCCTAAACTGATTTCTGAAGCCTACATTTGCCTGCTGTGATTTGTATCAAGTTATCTCCACTAGGCTTAATCTATTAACAAATTGTTATAGAATGATTGGTGGGTTGTGGAGGCAACGCTATTAGCTCAGATTAGAAAATATACTTGTATTGACTCCTGAATGTCTTTACGTATCCTCTCGGGTTATATGCAATTCAGTCTTTCTCTGTTGAGCCACTTCAACTATGTTTTTACTGCCTACAAAAATCTTGCTGTGGTATATGGTATGGAGCTAAGTGAAAGATGTCTTGAGCTAGACAAGTACGATCTAAAGAAGGGAAGGGGTGGAGGGTACCTGACTCGGTTTTATATCCCAGTTCATGTTGAGCGTCTGTGGTATCCCAAGTGTGCAGATATGAGGATAAGTGAGAGTCCCTGACACAAAGAAAGATCAGAAATAACTGACAAGAATGTTAAAAATGAGGAACTAGTGAGATGGAAAAACTACTTCCATCTGGATACAGTAATGACAATGAAGGGAAGAAGGGCTACAGGTTTAGACAAAAAGAAAACACTTCAGTAGTATATTTGAAAGAACTAAACCAGGGGAAAACTGGAAAGATATGAGGGCCACTAAACCAGGGGAAAACTGGAAAGATATGAGGGCCACAAAAGGTGAATTCAGTTAGAATGGAATATGTAGGACCGATCAAATCAGCAAGTCCAATACATTAGAGATTAGGTTATTTGCCAGGAATGTGGCTCTACGAATGGTGTTTGGACAAAATGACTTTACACAGTGTAATGTTTTTAGGAAACCAAGTATTTTTATGCCAATTTTTTTCACCTGTTTAAAAGTTTTTATTAAAGCTTGTGAGCATGATTTGTATGCATTTTTTAATGATCATAAACCAAAGAAATGTGGTAATCTTGATGTGTGAGCGAAGGGTTCTAAATGCTTTACAAAGTAATGAACATTTGACTATTAGACCTGCAGATAAAGGAGGACCCGTGGTGGTTCTAGATGTTAATTATTGTATTTAACAAATGTTTATTATTTTTGTCCGATACATAAGTGTACAAGCCAGTAGATTTAACATTTATTGAGAATGTTCAACAACGTGTTTTTATGTCTCTGCATGAATGTTTGTATGGAGCTCTTTACACATGAGTTGTTTGAATATTTTAATGTAGAATATCCATTGATACCCAAGTTATATGGTCTCCCAAGATGCATAAAAATCCATAGACCAACTTTCAGACCAATTGTGTCTGGTGCTGGTTGGTTGACGGAGCCATCCATTTATGCGGATAAACAGCTTAGAGTGGTTCTGGAGACGTAATCGAGTGGTAAGGCACTCCAGACAGAAATTAGTACAAGTTAATAGAACAGGTCAGTTAAGGTTAATCATCTGTGAACCGAGGGGGTGGAGCTAGGCACTAAACCTTTTATTTAAGAGGTAAAATAAAACATTTCAGAGCTTTACTAGAAAGGCTCACCCAGACTCTGCTACACTTTGCTGTGAGGGAAAGGTAAGTTTTTGCTTTTTATTTGTTGTATTAATTTATAGAGTTTTTCTATTTTGACTACTGTGATTTGTTTTATTTACCTTGTGTTTTACTTGTATTCTGCTTTTAACTGCATATTAAAATATGAAAGAGACCACAGCTCTGTCTCTTGTGAGTTGGGCAGAATTTTTTTTCGCCACTGTCTGACCCTGTTACTGTAGTGTTGTTAAACACCACTGTCTTTCTAGTTGCCTTCCCCTTATGTTAATTTGACTATATATTTCATTTCTTCTCTGTTTTTACTGGCCTGTGTAAGTAAGCATAAAATTATCATTTTGTGAAATCACCCCCCCTTCAACTATTTAAATGTATTGGCCATCCTACTGTATTCCATAGTACCAGAATACAAAAGTGACCACCCCTTATAAATCTATCTTGCTGTTTTAAAAAAAATAGGGACTCTCCACTAAAACTAACTTTTTAGACAGGTAAAACTTAAGTTATTTACTTTCACATCTAATTCCTCTAGTGCACACTGCAGTGTTTAGGATAAACCATTTTTTTTCATCTTACCTTTAAGCATCCCTGTGACTAGCGCTTCCTTTAAAATATGCTGGAAAGCACTAGAAAGTCTTAAACTGATACAAGCATTCAACTCTCTTTGTTAATACAAAGAAATTAATCATAGGCACTAAACAGCCTATAATTGCAAAGTACCTTGCTAAGATAAGGGAAAACCGCTTTTGTACTTTACAAAAAAAAAAGCACCAAACCAGGCATGTCCGAAGGTCAGCTTCTGATTATTTCTCTTGTCCACCTGGAGAATCTGGGCATACTGGGGCAATGCAGCAACTGCCTCATTTACACAGACAACCCTCTCCTCCTACCACCGAACACTGCAACCCGTGAGAGATGCACTTGCATAGCCAAACTGGAAGCTAAGCTCTCTCCACCCAAGACTGTGCTAGACAGTTAATAGAAGGTTAACACCCGCCGTACACCTCAAGCAACACATAGCCCTTCCAAACCCACATCGTCAACACCCACACACAGCAACACTAAACGCACATATGTGGAGGCCCTTCACAGTAACCTAATCAAGCAACAAGGACCTCCAAAGCTGAAACGCAAAAGCCAATCACAACCAAAGTGTCACATAGCTCGTAACACCAGTGTTCCACCCAACAACAGCCCCTAAGGCAAGACAACATACCCAACACTTTAGTCATAGGTGAGTCAATAGTCAGCCGCACCGATGTCTCACTAACCAGGCTGAACAAGGTTAAAATTACAGTCAGCTGCCTGTCTGGTGCCATTATCCTCCACATAATGCATGCACTCAAGTTACTCCACAACAAGTACAAATATGACTCTGTCATTGTCCATGTTGGAGTGATTGACTTGAGACGTACCTCCTTGGACTACATGAAAAGTGACATGGAAGAGCTCTTGGATCACGTAGTCCAGTCAGGTATGACCCTAGCCCTGAGTAGCATCCTGCCTTTGCCCAGAATGATACCACAGTATAAGGACAAACTGACTGACTTCAACAATTGGCTAAGCTTCTGGTGTCATTCAAAGGGGATCCAGTATCTGTCTACCTGGGATGACATGATCGACAGACCACGATGCTTTGCCAGAGATGGTCTGCACCTGTCACCCCTGGGATTCAGGTTACTGGCTAAGGCTCTTGCCACCCCTATAGTCTTTTTTAGGCAAAGTTCAAAGGACAAAACCACTGCCATAACAGGTGCAAGCATGCAAAATCTGAAAGTAATGCTACTCAGTGCTAGAAGTCTAAACCTCAGAATGCACTCTCTCTCTCGGCACTCCTAAAAATGGAGAAAATTGAAATCTGTGCAGTAACTGAGACCTGGTTCAAGGCTCCAAGAGAGCACCCCTGCAATACCAGGCTACAACACTTATCACACTTTTCAGACACCAAACCAGAACCAAAACACTAAAGGTGGAGGAGTGTCCATATTCACCAAGGATATTCACTACACCAGGCTAGTTGCCCAACACACTGCATCTGAAATTCTCCAGGTGCAACTAACACAAGGTAAGACTGCAATCCAAGTTGTAGCTTGCTACAGATCCCCCACCATGCCCCAAGATTCTCACTACACCTTTCTAAACATACTGGAAAATATTAAGATACAACCAAACACCCTAATACTTGTTGATTTCAACTACCCTGTCATTAAGTGGGGAAAACTTTTTCCCAATGGTTCTTGGAATTTATAAATTCCAATGCCCTGGATCTACTAATCCTTAGTCTGACCAGGGGTTCCAATATCCTAGACCTGGTCATTACCAAAAGGGGAAATCTATCATCCACACCTATGGTCACCCCTTCGTTTGTCAGGTCTGACCATAAGCTAATCACCCTTGATATCCACATCCCACCCCCCCCCCAGTAAGGAAACCTCCGTAAAGAAAATTCTCCAAAGCCAGCTTCATGTTACTCAAGTCAGAAGTGACAAACTTCATAACACCCATGCAGACGAGAAGTGAAAGTTCGACTGCTGAATCCTACACTATTGCACTGTATGAGCACATCCACTCGTGCATGTATTCCTCTTGGTAAATCCAATACATTATTGAGCATCAGGCTTTACAGGCAGAAGTAGTTGCTCTCTTTGTTTAAGAAAGTCAAGATGACTATAGCACCATATGATTAGATTAATAAAGCACATGGCAGGGCTAGTCACACTGCAGTATAAAACTTTGCTCTAGATGATTGTCACTCTTGAAGTGACACCTCAACCCCATGTGCAAAGATGTGGAAAATGGGTTGTGGAAGGATGGATAAAGGATTCGTAGAAATAGAAACAGACTGTGCTTTTGGTTGTGTAGCAGCTTATGAATATGTATGTGCTCTAGGTCTGCAACCAAGGCAAGAAATTTTAAATTAACCTGAAACTGCCTCCACATATACATTTATGCTATATCTAGACTGGAATACATTCATATCTCTCAACCATGTAGAGCAAGAAATCTGGACAAAGGCTCAAAAATAGGGACACTTTTTAAATATTCCGCTTACAAAACTTAGAAAGTTGATAGATTGACAGGTTTTGAATTAGCATAAATTTTTCAGAAGGATATGAAGTCTGAAACTCAACTGTCTCCCACTATTTTCTGACTTTATTCCTCAGTGATTTGTCAGTAATTTGCCAGAAAACTACAATTTTATGAGAAATTGACCAAAAATATGAGGCAAACATCTGGCCATTCAATGAAAATCCAGACAGTTAAGAGGTGTGAATATATTTACCCATGAGTGAGTGAGTGATGTAGGCATAATGACTATATAAGGGAGACTACAGGCAATTGTAAACAGATGTTTTGCGCAGCCAGTAGAAATTAGCATGATTTTGATTAAGGCTGGATGATGGACCTAGTTTGAGAATGAAGACACATTTTCTGTTTTTAGGTATGACGTTTACATTTTCTGCTGAGTGTTTGGAGTGTTTTTTTTAAGAAAACATTCAACAGGTTATCAAGATAATGAATACAACTGTCATTAGAGTGACCCTGCCAAAAATGTTGTTTTTTTTGTTTATTTTTGAAAATTGCAGGCCCTGAAATTCTTTCTCCATGCATAAGTGGTAGTGAGTAGACCCATTCTAAACATATATATATATATATATATATATATATATATATATATATATATATATATATATATATATATATATATATATATATATATATATATATATATATATATATATATATATATATATATATATATATATTTATATACTACTTTAAAAAATACCTGTCAAAATACTGCCCCTTCAAGTTTTACCTAATACTGTTAAGTGAACCATTGTCTGATCTATTCAATTTTGACCTATAGAAATAAGCCCCCCCAAAAAAAAAAAATTCTGTCCATCCAGTCAGTGATAGCTCAGCTGAAGTTCTTATTTCTGAACTTGACTACTCTAGAGATACCTCTGCAACTGCACTGACCCAATAGGTGCGCACTCATCATCTTATAGCCTTATCATACCTATGCAGGATCATGTATACCTCATGAAAAAGCTTTGTAAGTGAGGTAAAACAATGTCCTGGATCACAAACAAGATGAGAAACCTCCTGAGATTACAAGATAAAGCATGATCTGACTGGAAAAAGGACCTTACGAACTCTAACAATATTACTCGATACAACAAAACTGGAAAAAGAAGCTAGGTTGTCAACTAATCCAGCAAAAATTGTCAATCAGGCAAACACTGATTATTATAGAAAGCTCCAATATGGATATGTAGATCACCATAGGAAGTTTTGGAGAGGTCTTAAACAACTGGCTATCTCCAGTATCTTGCTTAAAATAGGTGATGGCTCATCTCTTTCATGTCCCTGAAAATGGAAATTAAGAGTAGCATATAATCCCCTAAGTTCCGATAACCTATTTTCTTAGCACCACAACTTCCCTCTATACAATTTCAGTTTAAAGTTCTAAATAATAAAATCATCTCAAAAATACGTTTAGTGCAGAATGTGCTTGTAATCAATTTGTCATACTGTACACCTCAACATACCCTGATTAGGTGGTAAAATCCTGCCAAAGTCTTTGACTCATCTCTTCAGCCTTAGCCTCACCATAAGGATTTAACCTCATAGTTTTAAAGATGCACTAATTCAATCAGCAGCTAAAACTAATACCCCTACATCTGCTAAAGTTTCAGCCCCATTCCTAATCTCTGCTTTTTAAAATTTTCTGAAAATTAGTTTGAGCAAATTTTAGAATGCATTATGCAGCTATGACCTCATTGCTGATAGACAATAATGATTTTTACCAAAGTACTGCACCATTACTGCCATCTGTTCACTTATTGACCATACATACAGTAATATGGAGTAAAAGAAGAAAACATCTGCCAATAATTATTGACTTGAAATGAGTTTGATACAGTTGACCATTAATTGTTACTTGATAAACTTGCTTGGCTACTCTTCAGAAGTTCTCCGATACTTTTAACAACCATCTTATCAGGTGAGCCTGTGCCTTTCTATGTCATAACAACAGTTCCATTGCAGGATCAAAATCCAAAAGTGCAAGAGTTCTCTTACATTTTCATAAATGACCTTCCCTGAATCCTCCTTAACAGCAAGCTTATGTACACTGATAAGGTTGTTGCTGCTCTTGGTTATGACTATATTATCTTTCTAAGGGTCTTCAAAATGACTTCACTGCCATATGGGAAGGTTGTTGCTGCTCTTGGTTATGACTATATTATCTTTCTAAGGGTCTTCAAAATGACTTCACTGCCATATGGGAATTGTATCATAGCTGCAGAATTACAGTCAATATTGTAAACGCAACTCCAACATTTCCTATAAAATATCTCACTTGCTGACACTTGAATCGAAAAGATCCTAAGCCATATATGTTCTTTCCAAAAAAGAATATGTTCTGCCTATAATAGCATTTGGCTGTTCCCAAAATACCACTTTTCTCGAAACCGTTGAAAACAAAATACTTTGATTCATCCACGTTTGTAACTCTGGAGGACCTCGTTTTCTTTTTTCTTCAGAAATGAAAAGTACCAGTCAGTGCAATGACTGTCATACTTCTAAATACACTTACTTACACATTTTACATTAACTATCCTGCACCCCTCTGCCCAGCTGAACAGGTTAACCATTAACAGCATCCTGTTCCCTTCCTAGTACTGACTTCATTTATTTACAAAGACAGCACTGTATTCTGCACATATATGAACATTTATTTTTCAGTACCGCACTGCCTTTTGGAATTTTAGACCTGAAAGTATAGTTGGCAGACTGACAATTTGGAACAGTTCAGTAAGATACTACGTACCCACCTTTATCAATGAAAATAAATGTAACTACTTCAGAGGTATAGGATGACTTTAAGTTATGAATGTAGTAAACCTTTCCAATGCTTTGTGTCATAGGATCTAAATCAATGTGATAGGAATGACATAAAGAATTCAGTATTACGTTTATGGGAAAATGCGCATAATGTGAAATGGCGTAATTATTGCTGTAATGTAAATCCTGTACATACTTTGTCATAACTGCAATATATATATATATATATATATATATATTTTTTTTTTTTTTTTTCTTTTTCAAATAAAGCAAGAGGGGAGTGAATTGAGCAAAGGAATGTGCATGGCTAAATGGAAAGGTGAGATGCTTTATTAGGGTAGGGTCAGCTTCGAATTGGGTGACAGTATTAAACAAATAGCTGATGGTCCATTAATGCAAGTGCTGAGTTTATCTGATCACATGACGAAGTTAGTTTGAGACAGTTAATTTAGCACATATGAGGTTCTTGAATAAGGCCTTCTATATGATACCATGAAGCTCAGAACTGCTTGACCCTGTCTATACACTAATGTATCTTTCTATACCCCTTTACTTTACTCCTAGACAATCCACTCCAGCTGTGAGAAACAGTGATCATTGAATTTATTGTTCTTTCTCTGACATATGAGAGCTGAAGCAACCATTACTGCCATATATTCATTTGTTGACCATAAATACAATAATATGGAGTAAGGGGAGAAAACATCTGCCAAAGGTTGACTTAAAATGCATGAATCTCTATTTTCCATCCACTCCTCAAGATTTCTCTTGAAAGAGGGCCAGTGAGGTGCTCTGCATGACATGTATGGGAAGTGTATTCCATAGCATGGGCAGTCTCTGGGTTTTGAACCTGTCCCTCCAGCATGTTTTGTTGATTGTGGTTATAAGGTTGAGGTCTCTGGAGCATGTGGTGCAGATGGATTGGGATTTCTTTAGATGTAGCATTTCTAACAGAGCTGGGTCAGTCATGGCCTTATCATAAAATGCATGTCTGTTAGGCCAATGCCAGACTAAAGAAACAAAGACTTAATCTTTTATTAATGCATACTTTGGCACTGCACAGTATTTGTTCTGTCCACATCGTGATGATGATAATAATAGCTCCTAACTTATAGTCTGTGAACTTTGTCAGCCAGAGTCCCTTCGTGTTGGCCTGGACTTCAGAGAAGTAGATACTAAATGGGAGAGAACACAGGACCAAACCCTGTGGGATTCCACTTGTGACTGGTCGGCAGTCAGACTTGGAGTCAGCTGCTTTCACACTGTGGGTTCTATCTGTGAGCCACTTTGCAACCCACCTAGTGATAAAGGGGTTGATGCCTAGATTAGTGAGTTTTTATGTGATTCCTGAGTGAGGAATGGTATCAAAGGCCTTGGCCAGATCAAAGTAGGCTGTATGAACCACCTTACCTTCATCCACAGCTCTGGTGACTGACTCAAAGAAGTAGACCAAATTGAGCAGGCATGATCTACCCTTCACAAAACCAAACTGTGTGGGATCCAAAGTTTGGAGATTCCCTATATTCTTGTTCATTAGGTCCACGATGTCATTGAATGTCCATTCGAGTCTATTTTTCTGTGCTTAAAATGTTAAAGCTATGCATGTTGTATTTTAAAGCTAAAATATTAATGTGAAGAAGCAAATTGTAACTCTAGTTCTGAGAAATGCTTGTGCTTCTGATGTTTATTTTAAACGTAACCTAGCAGGCAACACTTAGAGGTAGTATTTCATTAAGTTGCCAGTTATTCTTAGCATTATGGTTCAGAAACAGAATGAGAAAAACATATTACAGAATGCCCTGTGTGGAGCTCTTGGCACTGTTTAAATCTGTTGAATGTCAGGGCCACATTATCGGCTTTCATTTCTTAGGCAGCAAAGCAAAAAGTAAGAGTCTGAACTTTTATATTAATTTCAATGAACATAAAAATGTCCGATTAAGAAATCTTATGTCATCCTTAATTGGTTATAATCAAATTTAATAAGGAACCATTTCAGTTTCATAAAATTTTAAATTCTGCACAGCAAATTAGACTTCACTGTATTTAAATAAGGTGTTAGAAAATATTGAAGTCTCGTATTGCTTTGATAATTCTACTAAGTTACAAAAATCTAAAAATGCATAATTTCTAAATAATGGACAAAGTTCATTTTTATCTTGGATTAAAAAAAGGGGGGAGGGGGGCACATGGAAAATTTGTGATGAGAAGAAAGCTGTAGCCAAAGACATTTTCTAATGTAGGTTGGAAATGTAATAAGCATTGCAGGAAAATATTTAACATAATGAGTTGTTGATGTAAACTGTAGGTTTTTCTGATTGCATCAAAAAGTGGGTAGTTGTCAACCTCTCGAAGCATTGTGTATCAAGACTGTTAAGGATTGTATGAGATGACATCTCTATTTTTGTTTTATATATATTTTGACTGTATGATTTCTAACTCAAAAGATATGATAAGATATTTCTATTACAGTAGCCATTTAAACTTTGTGACAAGCATGCATAGTTGAGAACAGTAACAGCCTGACAAAAACAAAAAAGATATGAACTTAATTTTTTCATAAAGTATAATTGTCTTATGGACCTTTGTCTATAACAATAGATTTTTTAAGTTGAAATGTAATATACAGTGTGATTTTTGAACATACTGGAAATGGTCCAGGGCAGTTTAATCATACTGTGATCAGTCTTAAGAAAAATTTCGATAGGTCTATGCTCAGTGTAGTTTTGTCTTTCTCTAGCTTACAATTTTGTGATACTTTTCTTTTTTCTGTAGACTTATTAACATGGAAACACCAACAGTGCAATTTATCTTTCATTTGCATCCCTTACTAACTGCACCTGTCCAGATTATAGGAACACATCAGAAAATGTCCACTCAAATTATAACTGTAGAAAACTGAGGACTTTTGCATGCTTAAAGTATGCAGTGTTCCTGATTTTAGTGAAAAACATTTAATAAACAGTTTTAAATATAGCAATGATGGGATTTGTGTACCTGCACTGCACATTTTTGGAAAGAATGGAATGAGTAACCATCCGTAAAATGCAAATATTACAAGATGGCAAGCCAGCATAAAACTTTACCTTCTGCTGGTAACTTTCAAGGTGGCCAGCTGAAGGTCAAGATGTCACTTACAAAAGGTCTCCCCGAATCTCTATATTTATTCTCTTGTGTTGCTAAAGCAGACCGAGGCTTTTATATGACTCTTGAAGTAGACACTTGCAACTAGAAGGGGGGGGCTCCCTGATTTAAAAAAAAAAAAAAAAAAAAAAAAAAAAAAGACCAGATAAATAAATTATTGCATTCATTAAACTGAATGCTTTACCGAGCAACCCACAGAGCCGAACACTTATGGGGCATGGGATAACAACTTATGATAGGGCATGTAATACTTGTCTTAAACTATTCATAGACCTCATTAGCCATTTCCTCAGTGTGCATTTCACTGTATTCCAACAAATGAATTCAATATCCTATCACAGCAAGAGGTATGATTCTCAAATTCCTGCTGGTACGCCACAATGTGGAATAAAACATTAATTATTCTCCTGAAGTCATAAGAGCTGCTAAGCAGAGGCCTTTTTATTTGGTTTCCTCATAGATGTCTTTAGGTATTTTAATTAAAATGAACATGTGCTGTGAATGTGCTTCTCAGAGTTTTGCTTTTTGCTAGATCTGCTGCTGATTGATTTTGTGATCAGTTCTTGATGAAGTCTCAGAAGTTATTTTCTACAGAGAAGAAGGTTTGCTTCTACAAATTCAGGTGTCAATTTGCATTCATTTTTTTTCTTTTTTTAATACTGTAGAGAGCTGTTACAGAATGCAGTTTTTATTTAGCAAAGAAGGCAGTGTAGAGCACTATCTATATTGGCTTTGCTACTGTGTCCTTTTTTCTACTAATTGGATTGGTGCAGTGTTATTTTGTACATGCTAGCTGCCTAAAACATTTACAGTCTTTGGAAAATGCATTGTATTTTAGTGTTTATCTGCAGTAATACAGAAGCAATTTTGACACCCACTGTGTAAAACTACAGAACATATTCCTGTTTTTATGAGAATAATGTCTCATTGCTAACAGGGTTAAATGAAAACCTTGCAAAAATACATTTATGCTTCATGTACAGCTAACACATGATGCACATAAAAGCTCTATTAAAAACAAAACAAACAAAAAAAATGAAAAAAAAAACTTGCTATATGCATTAGTGATAAGTATGGCATCATGATAAATAGTACTTTCTAAATATTCTAGTTGCCAAGCAGAGTTTCCATGCTGTACAAATGATTCTTCCAGAACATAAGTGTGAATGTACTGGCTTACACAAAACTATTGTATGTGCAGGCAAAAACCAAAAAAGTAAAAGTGCATATAGGTGCATAGGTAGATACTAGGCTATCTGCCCTAGGGCATTTATAAGCCTCGCCAGAGTGTATTTGGCTTCCGTCTCCCTATTAGAATAGCCTACTGTGCCTCTGTAAAGTAGGTCACAGAAGGTACCCTTTTAGGATTAGTTTACTGTGTCTCTGTCTATCAGGGACACAGAAGAGATCCCAGGGGTGAATTTGCGATTTCCCATCCACGCGTCCAGATTTCGCTTGAAGAGGGTCAGCGAGGGGCTATGTCTAACATGAATTGGGATTCTATTCCAGAGTGAGGGGAGCCTCTGGGAAATGAATCTGTCCCTCCAGCATGTCCTATTTATTTTTGTGCTGAGGTTTAGGTCCCTGGAGCATGTAGCTCTAAGGGACTTGGATTTTTTGAGGTGGAGCATGTCCATTAATTCTGGGTTTGACATGGCTTTGTACATCAGGCATAGATCACCTCTGAGTAGGCGGTAAGCAACTGAGTAGAGCTGGAGTTTCTTTAGTTGAGCTGCATAGAACATCTGTTTGTAGCCCATGATCCTCTTGGTGAGGTACTTTTGGGGTCTCTCCAGTTGCTGCAGGTGTCGGGGTAAGATGCATCCCAAAAGGGGCATTGTATTCAGTTATGGGCCTGATGAGTGAGCATATGTCAAGAAACAAAACTTGCACAAATAAATCATAGTAAAAAAAGAAAAAATATGTTAAATTTCTGACTATTGTTTCAAGAATTTATAACATTTTTGTTTGAATATGTCATTCTTTTCCTTATCCTGCTGATAAGAAATTTAACTTTTTTGTTAATTTTATTATACTTTTGACTGCACTCTGTACTTTTGCTCTGCATTCTATAGATATTTATTTGCTTAGTCATTGACTTTCTTGGACTCTAGATAACTGAATGATTTTTCTGCAGATCATGCCCTGCCTGTGAACTTTCTCAACTGTTTTTTATTAAAACTGTCACAATACAGTGCAAGGCAGTCTGTAAAACTGCATCAAAATTTCCATGCCACCTAACCCTTATCTGAGGCATAGATGGATATAGGCCTGGCTAAAACCCAGATGACTTGAATTTGAGTAGTGGCAGAATAACTGGAGGAGATGTAAGCAGAATTGTTGAAGTTAAAATTCTGTACTTACTAACCCTTTCTGGAGGAAAAGATGTTCTGATTGCTGCCCTAATGGCATCTAACAGAGTCAGACACACGGGACACAGTACTTTCCATAGAGGATGTGTTCTTGGCTTTGCCAGGCTTGTAATTCTATCTCTCTTGTGCATGTAGGTTAACATGAATGTCCTTGAGCCCAACATCAAGAATGAGGCATTTGCAGGGACTGTAGTTGATAGTATTTTTTTCTCTTGGATAAATATTGGGGTGTAGCCCCTAAAATGTGGATAATCTTGGTCTGTGGCTTGTTGAAGCCAGGCAGTCAGTCACTGGGAAGGGAACATTCTCCATATGTGTATGGCTGAGGTACTGATGTAGGGCAAGGCACACACTGCCTTCTGCTTACCCAGATGATGTCTGCCTCTAGTTATGCCCCATCTTGGATGGATTTCATGGCCTCCTCTGTTGAAGGAAAGAATGGACTTGTAACACACAGGAGAAGGCCTGAGAGTTTGTATGCAGGAAGCAAAAAAAGTATAAAAACTCCAGCGCCATTTGTTAAAAGTTGTATTCAGCTTAATATTGCCTAATGTGTATTAACCATCTGCACTTTTAACATGTAGCACTAGAGACTGTACAGAAGAATAATGCCGTTTGAAACGAATGCAGCCAACAATGCCTGGAGCAACACCGGAGCCTTTTCATATTTTATGAATGTGTGCATTAGGCTGTAGTGCAATGGGGAACTGCAAGCAATGATGTAAGAAGGGGAGGATGGACATTGCTTATATCACAGAAATATGGGCCATTAACAAGATGGCATAGGATGTTGAATGCCTAGTTAGAGTATTTAGGAATGACAGAGAAATGAGGCATGAGGGTGGAGTGACAGTCTACAGAATGAAGGGCCTTTGAGGTCAGAGAAGAGGTGCAGAGACTACCCCTCATTATCCTATGAAAGTGCAAGAGCACAGGCAGAGTCAGAACCTACTGTAAGCACCCTTGCATGTGGGCTGATGTAATGTAATAACTCTAAACTTAAGGGCTGAAACAGAATGTAGGAGTTCAGTAGGATGAAGAGGGTTGCACTCTTGTAGGTATGAATATCCCTGGATTAGAAGAAGAGATTCCAAGTTTCAATGTGAAGATGAATTTGGAGATGACTGAGGTCTTGGTGGCAAAGGGCTGACTTAGACTAGAACTGTGGGCACAGTTCTATCAAAGGTGGGGAAGTTTGAGGTTGATGCAAGTAAAAGAGACTATTTTGTTTATAGCAGTGAGGAAGATAAGAGACCGAGCTAAATAAGATTTTGAGTGAAGTATTCTGAGCTGGCAATTTCAAGGATACTAGGAGTCTAGGTGAAAATTGGGGGAGTAAGCTTAATATGGAGATATGTCAAATATAAAGTACTCAAGGGGGGGGAAATGGAAAAAGCCAACAATGTGGCTATATAGGAAAGTGGCCTAGTGTTTTTAAGCACAAGTACAATGTCAAGACTAGGTGAATGGGAGGGGTGTGGAAAACAAACAATGAAGGGGGACAGCAGAAGGGCAATGCAGAGGTGGTTAGTAAAGGCACAAGATGCAGGGAGTTGGCAAAAGGATTTTAGGTATAGAGCAGAAAGGATAAGGACAGTAACAAACCTGGATGAGATGAGAGGCTGATAACAGAAACTGTGGGAAAACTAAGAGGCATTGAATAACTACACTATTACAGACCCCTTGAAGGAAGAGGGAGGGTGCCAAGTTAAGAAGAATGTGAGGAAGGCTATGGGAAGCCAAGGGCAAACACCAGAAAACAGAGGAAGGAAGTAGATGTGGGAGCTGGCTGCTGTTTTGTAGAAAACTATCATGGAGTGGAAGGATGTCTTCCTTATGTCTGCCAAGAAGCTGGCCAATGTGCTGGTAGATTTCTTGAGTTAGACCTTTAGCATGTCACACAACTGTGCAGTAGTGACTGAAGACTGGTTAACAGCAACTGTTGTACCCTCGCACAAAGGGGGGGGGGGGCAGAAATAATCTGAGAAACTAGAGACCTGATAATTTTTCTTGCATTTGCTATTAGGTTATGTCAAATTAAGGGAGTACAATTTTGAAGTTTGAGGACATGAATCATTAGGATAACAGCCAACATGTTTTCATGGCCAGATAGAGCTGTCAGTCAAACTTAGTCTGTTTTTATGGCTGGAAAGCACAAAATAACGCGTATGACTGATCCTCATCAAGGCCATTCATCTAGTCTTGGGTAACTGTTGGACAGACAGGATCACTGGCTGCAGGCTTTATTCTGAGAATGAAGAATCGGGAACAGATTGGTGCACTGTTGAAAGATATGACACAGAGGGTGTGGCCAGAAGGGTATTGTCACTTTTCCTCACAGAAGTGTTTGCAAGTAACAGTATCGATTTGGAGAATTTGAAAACCGAGTGAAGAAGCGAGTATTTCTGGATCTTTCAGTTTTCACATATATGAAATAATTCCTGCTAACATAATACAAGGATTTCATAGAGGAGGGGTGTCCCAAGGAAGTAACAGATGTAGAAATTGAAACACACAGTGTAGCTGACCATTTTTAAAGTATATGGCTTATCTGCTTCATTTTGGATAATAGTTATTAACCTTTTATCCAAAGGATTGCATTTTATTTCAATCACCTTTGGTGGCTAAGTAATAAATCTGCTTAATTTTTATGAAAAATTGGTTTAGAGAACACTTTGCTGGTATTTCTGATTTACAAGACTCTAGCTATTATGAAAAGCAAGGCTGTGAATATTGTATATTTGGACAGCAATAGTGAATATTTACTTGATTTCTTCGTTGGTTTCCTTTGGGTCTGTATATACAAACATACTGCACAGCTGAGGATTTCAAAATGATTGTTGCCATACATTTGGATTATCAGAGATTTGATATGCCACCTATTAAGCAGAAAAGTATGCTTTACTGTATGTTCAAGCAATATTATAAATGTTTGGGAAAGAGGTTGCAATAAGGACAGGTAAGCCCCCCTCCCCAACATATAAAACGGAACCTTAATTATAATGTGAATAAGTAAGCATAGCTTAAAAGAAAATAAATGGTTATTTGTCTGTAAAACAAAGATGGTAATACTATTGTGCTAAAAGAACTTATTACATAAATACATTTAATCCACTTTTTACTGACATTGTGGAGTATGAAATGTTGCTAAGAACACTATTTTTTAGAAGTTTAATGCAGAAGTTTGTGTTTAGAAAATGACTGGCTTTGATTCTTTTGAGTAAATGATTTCTTTGTGTTGCATAATCCTAATCCACAGATGTCGGTATTTTACTCTATCCTGAATATTTTTGAAAATTGAATGTAGTTTTAAAATGATTAGTTTTTAACTACTGCATAGTACACTTTTATAAGTCATGGATTCCACAGACACTGTAGAAAAACTCACAAAGGTTAAATGGTCTGTGAAATTTTTTTTTGGTATCATTAGATATCAAATTTTTTTAAACCAGTATTACTCATGAACTGAAAGCAATTGCTCAGGTATTGGATGCGATTCCTCTGACATTTTTTTTCAGAATCCTTTAAAATCTGAATAGATGCTGTGTAAGCTGCTCTTGAGTTGTGTGTGTGTTTTTTTTTTTAATTTGCGATGCTGTACTTGGCATTTTAAAATAAGCCGGTTCCTAATACTCCATTAAGTTTCATAGTTAGCCCTTGCTGTACTATCTGACGTTAAGTGAGTAGCACGTGACTTGCAGTCATCAGCAAGTTTAGCTAGCTATATGTCTCTTAGTGGTTTGGAGATTGAAGGAGTAAATATTAATCAGAATGTGTACAATTACAGAGCCCAGGGGAAAATGATGCATCATTATTTAGGATGCATTTTATACACACAAATATATATTTTTATATTAAGTTTTAAGAAAACTGAGATCTGATTGGTTTGATGTGTACTGATGATACTATAAAAAAATGGGACAGTTTTTTAACAGTTTGTTCTGATGAAGGCCTAATTTTTGGGCTGAAAGTGCTAAACCAGTGGACTAAAGTCTTTTTTGTGTGACACAGTGCTTCACCATTACTTCTGGTTTTCCTTTCAGTTTTAGTATTTTTAAACTTGTTCCTACTCTACATAAAGCTTCAGGCTGTTTTCTAAGGTTTCTCTGCTTGCTCATCTCTGATTTTCCCCCACTTTTCCTTATAGGGTACTCCATATGTGCCCCTTCACTAGATGGATCCCTGACTCCTTAGAAAGCCAGCATCAACTTAGAACTGAAGAATGAAGGTTCCAGTGTGGAGTGATGAGCATGGACGTGTGAACCATTATCCTTGGTGCAGCTAGTCAATTGCCAGAGCTACGGAGGTGGCCAGTGCAATATCAGGACATTCTCTGCTCCCTGAGTTAAACGTGAAATGACTTAAGAAATTAGACTTTAAAAACATTGAATGGTATACTTATTACACTGAATGGTATACTTATTACAGGAGTAATAGGAACTCTTATGTAAAGGTGAGCATATTCTTACAGGAACCCTGCTCTCTTGAAGAGTATACTATTGTAGGAAGCAATACATTAATACATTTCATGGATCTTCAAATTATTCTAATGGGTCTGTAGTTCCCAGGATCTGAGTTTGAGCTGCCTATATTGAGTGGCATAGCTATAGTAATTATTCATGTTCAACTGATTAGGTTGTTGATGCAGATAAAGTATGTATATGAATGAAGTAGTGATTGTATATAATGTCAGAAATGCAATTTGTGGTTATTTTCAATGGTACAGGGATTTTAATGACAGGTATATTTATTTTGATGGTGTAAGGGGTTAGACAAATCTATGTGCAGTGATTTTGAATGAATAGTATGAAAAGTATTCTTAGAGAACGAGATCATTATAGGTGCTGCAGACAATAGTAGATGGTGTACTGAGTAATGTTCATGTTTAGGAATACAAATTTATTTGTAGGACTGTATAATATTTGATTCGAGGAGTATATGGCTGACAGAGGAGGAAATGGAGCATGATAAATGGTGTCACATCTTAATAGCTATTGCGTTAGATGTATCCAAACTAATGAGGGAAAGTACACTCCCTATTGAAATATCGACAGTCAACATGCAGAATGCCTAAAAGCTGAAAAAAAGAATGGAAACTCTGAAAAGAGTGAATCTCAAATTGTTATCTTTAACACTTCTTTTTCTTGGGGGAGGAGCAACCCGCCTGCATCTTCCTCCACATCCTCCAAACTTGTGTATCCCAATTCCAAATTGCCATACCTTAGAGAAAAGGCAATATTATGAGAAATGGCATCACAAACTTAGTATATGCAAGTCCGACTTTTGGCCATTCAGTCTCTATCTATGTTTTGGGACTCACTCTAGCTGGTCATGATATTTCAAATGGTTACTGAGAAAATAATATATTGAACATAGTTGATGAAAAGGAAATATCTCTGGATAGAATGACATTAAATGCAAGTTAAAGACCTGAGAAGCCAAATGTATTAGCTTATGTAACTTTTAAAAGGTGTATAAAGTTGTAGGATACTGACAAAAATAAAAGTAGAGAAGGCTGGGTGTACAAGGATGTGGAGATGGGAAGAGAACAAGGACTGCATCCTAACTCCTAGTGGGAGTCGGTCTGCACATCTTCAGATATTCAGCGGTCTGCCAAGTATTTGTAATGACCTATGTATTGTATGTCTTGCTTGCCACACAGTGTAAGACATGACAGTATTTGTATGCACAGCAAGCATAAAACAGCAGTGACACAAATGTTAAGAAGAATTCACTGAAGGAAAAAGATAAAGCGAAAAAACAGATGTATATCTTAGCTGACAGACAGCATAGGCAATACCGCCGGGTCAGAAGAAAGCTGCACAGTCACTTATAGGCCCACAGGAGCTTAAGTGTAATATGAAACAACTACAAACAATTTGCATGCAACCAAAGGTTTGGGTTAGATGATTGCAATGATTACAAATTTGAAAGGGAATGTCTGCAAAGGAGGTTTCTATCCTACACATACACTGTTTTGATGAGGAACTAAAAAGGAGAAGACAGTGGGGGAAAGATAAGAATCGATTTCTCAGCTGGTCTGCCGAGGTACATCTATTTGTATGAGGAAATGAAGGGCAGAAATGAAAAACAGGAAAAACTGTACTTAGCAGACACTAGTAAGGTTCTGGCAGCACCTTATGGATAGCAGAACAATATAGAGAGCATACCAGAAGAAAGGTTAACCAATATCTATACCTATTATTGTTAAGAAATATAGCTTATTAACATAGAAAAAAAACATCAGTGCATAGAATATAAATTAAATTGCAGACTAGTGATAACATGGGTAACTAATACAGCATATTAAAAACATTACATGTATTCAGAGAAAAAAACTGGAAGTTTAGGTAAGTGTAAACCTAAAAGTAAACCCTGTCAACAAATGCTATGAAAGTCTGACAGCATGACAAATAGAGAGAAACCAAAGAAGTCAGGGTTATTAAAATAATAAAAATACACAACAGTGTGTATAACACTGTATTAAGCCAGCACTGACACAATAACAGGTGGTGCACCTAACAGGGAGTTATATAGATTCTACAATGCAAAGGTCTACAAAAACAACAGTTTGTTAGTGTAATAAGACAACACCAGACAGTGCACAGATTGTTCACAGCGGCATCCACACACCAGTGGTTAATTGCAAATGGAACTTCCACCCAGATCATCCAGATGAGAAAGTTTGCTATTAGAAAATATCCATTTAACAGGAATAGAACTACAAACATTTCACATGTCCAGAACTACAAACATTTCACATGTCCATTTGGAGTCAGTCTGCATATATGCAGAAATTCAGTGTCAATCAGAATGACGGTGAGTCGGGTGTGTACAGGGTCCTGTCTTCCATAAGCCTAGCTTGCCAGTCCATGTTGGACATAACATGTATTTGTACAGCAGGTATGCAACTGCATTGGCAGAGAGTGTTGACAGGGACTTAATGCAAGGAAAAAGGATAAGCTAGAATGGGGGAAACTGCTTGGTCACTAAAAGGTTCATGGGACCACAAGGGTAATATGAAACAACATAGAATAAAGCAATTAACAAGCAACCACAGGCTTGAATTACATGAGTGCAAATATATAGTATTGTAACGGGCTATCTGCAAAGAGGCACAACATTTGCTGTCATTTTTTTGTAGCAGGCCTTTGTCTTACCAATATACTGTGCTTTATTTAATGTGAAACTGAAACAGACTGTTTACTAATGGGCCTAAGAAATTGCTGTTACGAAGGGGCAGGCTTGTGTTCTCAAGACGCACTGTGTTTTAATTGGAATCTAAGAAAAATGTATTATGTTAATAGCAAGCATCTACTGTACAGGTGCTGTGTGCTTTAATGGGTACCTAAGCAGATTATCTGCAAATGGGTCCAAGAAACTGCCATGTTGTATGGAGGCAGGCTTCTGCTGTACAGGTGCTTTAATAGGGACCCATACTTCTCAACTCTTAAGACGGTTACAGAATGTCTGTCTCTAAATTTTTTATTCATATTGTTGGTCTGTTACTCATAAAACCTTTTTTTTTTTTGACAAATCACTGAACATTGAAGTCACTGAACATTGAAGTCACTAAATTACAAACATTTTAATAAGCCTCCTTTTAAAAATATGTTATTACAAAACTTTTATTCTAGAAACTTTCTATGTTTATAAGGGCAATTTTTAAATTACTTCCTATCATTTGTCCCCTACTTTTTAGGATTTGTCCAGATTTCGTATGCCAAGAAGTTGAGAGGTATGTGAGGACCTAATGGGGATTTTGTAGCTTCCACTATGTGTATCTACATTAACTACATCTATTGTTAAAGGTATAGTTAATATACAGTCACGTTGTGGGAGGGGGTAAAAGCTGTGCATGAGTATCATATAGCACTTCCTAGCTTGGGTCCCAAGAGATGAATGAGGCCACTCTTTCATTAGTTTGCAGTGGTCTGCTCACATTGTGGTTTAAAGTTCTTTGTGACAAAGTAAGATTTTAAGTGGATTGTACTTAATGAACCCAAGCCTGCCTATGAAAAAGAACAGAGATGTTTCATTAATATAATATCTCCCTATTGCATGCATTTTAGAAAATGTCATCAACAGAAAAAAGATGAAATTTCATGAATTTCAATAGTCTTATCAGGCGAAAATGGATATTGACAAGTAGTTCTAGAATTTTTTTAATTGGGTCTGTGTCTCAAATTCATATTGTCATTGAATCAAAAATGTATGAAACCAAATGAATAACTGCATTTTAACTTAACATTTTTTTTCTTTTGTGTGTGTGGGAGGGAAGGGGTTTCTCATAATTCATACCCATGTTGCAGGCCACCTGAACCTCCTACCTACTACAATCAAGGTTTGAGAGGAGGTGGTAGAGAATCCGTGTAGGCACAATCAGTTACTGACTGTTAGCAAATTAGACGCTCTCTAGGAATAATAATCGGGCACAGAGGTATTCTTTGACTACGTTCCAAGGTAAATTTCATGAGGGTAGCTTATTTGCTTTGTCTAGGGTGAAAGCTATGCTTGATAGTAAGACAAAAGTTGCCAGTTTTGGGTGAGGTGCTGGTACAGTTAATTGAGGGTAGGAGAAAGAGGGGTGTGACCTGCCTGGGCAGTGAATGATGAATGTGAGGAATACTGGCAGTTCCAGCAAACTTCTGTATTGTAGGAAGGCATGTTAAGGCATTATAATGGATCATGACTGGCGACTACAGATTTACCATCTTATGATACAATCATGAAAGTGGTGGGAGTTTTTAGTGGGCACTAAAATGAGAGGTTCCATGGGCTGGGGCAGGGCACTTACCAGCTGTCGTATATATCAACTTGTATTTTGGGTAAAGCTGTAGAGCTATGGTGAAGTAAGTATTAAAAGATAAGTTTTACTGCTTTTTGTATTGGAGTTTCGGTGAGTAAGTGATGCTGAAACAATTCAGTACAATTAAACTGAATTGTGAATCGCTGAGATTGGGCTTAGACATGTAATATTTCTTTGGCAATATATTTGCAAAAGTGTGGTGCAGGAAATGTTTGTTTCATAACGCTGGAGGTTGTGGTAGAATTACATGCGGGTAGGCTGTATTCCTTAAAATTCAGTTGCACAGTGTGGGATAACACAGAAGCATTATGAAACTACTTGCTACAGTTTGAGGGAGGGCTGTTACAGTGACAGGGCAATGCTGTAGCCAAAAGTAGCTTCCAGATTATTTCAAGAGCCCCATTACTGTAGGTTTCTTACTGAGAGCACTGCATACCTGGAGGGGGGTTCACCAGGTGGTAATAGGGATGAGATTAGTGCAAAGTACTTAAAAAGTATGATACAAACATTGTCTGTGTGAAAATGTCATTGTGTCTGAGAAAACTGCATGTTAGTCCCAAAATAGCAGAATTAACAAAACAAGTCTGGAGTCAGTTACTGTGAGAAGAAAAATTATAAGCCAGCAGTTAGAGAAAAAAATATATACATTTTCAGCTTACTGTGAATTTCCAGAAGATAAGATTAAAAGGGGAGATGCAAAATTTAACAGTAGAAAACTAGCTTACCACCTGCCATGCTTTTCCCAAGGATGAAGGAAGCAGAAAGGCAGGAAATTAAAAAGATCCTATGCAGAAGCAGATTGGGTAGCATAAATATTTGGAATAATTTGTGTAACCATACTTCTCTTAAAGGTGCACCTTATAGACAATATGATGCAACTTTTCTAAGCAAAGAAAACGTTTTGCAGCAAAGTATCATTTTGTGAACATTAAAAGTAAATATGGACTCTGATCAGTTAATCGTGTTTAACAAATCTTGCTTTGGGTAAAGCTAATTCACATTTTTCCTGAAGTACGGAGGAAAATATTATTTTTACTGGATTTTCACAGTAAATTAAATGTAGAATAACTCCAAAATGAGCAAGGTTGACATAAAATTTTTGATATGTGGTATTGGTTTTGCAATTTATTATCAAAAGTCTGAGGCTAGCAAATGTCTAAAAGTTCACAGCAGAAGATGGTTGCATAGGGCTGTGTTTCTCATTAACCACCCTAGTTCAGCCAAGTTGCATTTTGCAATTAAAACTGAAGTTCAAAGTGGAGGAGGCTTTGCCAAGGATTAGAACATTATCCCTTTGCAAAGTACCTACAGTAAGTGATCACAACTCATCAAAACATACCACTGCTATTCATTTCAGTGGCACTATACGAGAGTAAACCACCCTCACTGCTAAACTTGTGTATACTATCTCCTCAGTTGCATAATATTGGGGATCGGCAAAACTACACCAAATAGTGCACATCAAACTCAAGCTTTTGTTCTGTCATACATGAGCAAGTGCTTCCCAAGGAGCCACTGTGTGAGGAAACTCTAGAGAGCAATGGAGGAGAACTGCTGTGTGAACTCTCTGATTTTTCACTGAGTAGCTATTGTATTGAAAAGGAAATTTTGCAACCATAGAGCAGGTTCCATGTTTTTTAATCGGTATGGTTATTAGGTTTAGGTTCATAGGTTCATAGGTTCATACTAGGCTATCTGCCCGAGGGCATTTACAAGCCTAGCCCATAGTTTTGTGGCTTACGCCACCCCTTTAGTATGGGGAACTATACCCATTATTTTGCTGTGCCTCTGTTGAGCAGTGACACTGAGGTAATCCCTGGGGTATATCTGCGATCTCCCATCCATTGGTCAAGATTTCTCTTGAACAAGGCCAGCGAGGTGCTCTGCCTCACATATACCGGGATTTTATTCCACAGCATAGGGAGTCTTTGGGTGATGAATCTATCCCTCCAGCGTTCAAGTCTCCGCCCTTGTGGCTCTGACGGATCTAGAGTTTTGAGGTGAAGCATATTCATCAAATCTGGGTTTGACATGGCCTTGTATGTTAGGCAAAGGTCACCTCTGAGCAAGCGGTAAGCGACTGAATAGAGCTGGAGTTCTTTCAGTCGGGCAGCATAGGACAGATGTTTGAGACCCTTTATCCTTTTGGTGAGGAACTTTTGTGGCCTCTCCAGCTGCTGCAAGTGTCGGGTCAGATACATTCCGAATGGGGCATTGTACTCAATCATTGGTCTGATGAGTGATGAGTATAGGGAGACTATAAGAAAGAAACAATAAGATGCAAAATTATCACAAAATGATGAGCTGAGATACAAAACTGCAGCTTCAGAGTCTTGTGTTAACAATAAATTGGGGAACCTAACTCTCAACCTCTTAGCACAAGAAATCTAGACAAAGCCAAAAATACATGAGGAACAAAGGCACACAAATTGGGACAGATTTTAATTATTGCTCTTACAAGCACTGAAAGCTGATAGAATAACATGACTTGTATTATAAGGCATGTTTGAATGATTTGAAGACAAACTCAAACATCTGTCATTATTTAGTGATTTTAGACCTCTGTCATTTGTCAGACCACCACACGTTTTATGAGGAACTGACTAAAAATATGAGGCAAAAATCTGGACATTCTGCAAATCTAGACAGTTTGAGAGGTATGTTGGGGAGAATGGTAGATTTGAACTGCTTGTTAGGTTAAAAGAAAAAATCAGTCTCACTACAGCTTACAATTCTTTACTTACAACACTATGCATGACTGTGACATAAAAATCTGTACACCCCACCTCCTCCCACTTGTCACTCTAGCTAAAGGCATACCTCTAAAGTGTACCTCATTATAAGGAATATACCTCATTTGGGGTCTTAAAGTTCATGTTCCTTAGAGTTCAACATTGAAAGGGTCTGTCACACACTCAGTGTTAGGAAATTTTTTAACTGATATCAATGGTAAATAGAAATGAATCACAGAAATGAATCACAGTAATTCATTTAAAGATCTTTTTTTAGGTTCATAGATGGCTACTAGGCCAATGGCCCTGGAGTCTTTACAAGCCTAGCCCATAGGATTACCCTGGAATTGTGACACCTGCCCTTAGTTCCCAGTGCCTTTGTTGAGTAGAGCCATTGGAGTGATCCCCGTGGTGAATTTTCTATTTCCCATCCACTCATCAAGATTTCTCTTGAAGGCCAGTGAGGTGCTCTGCTTGACATGTATGGGAAGTCTATTCCATATCACGGACAGTCTCTGGGTTATGAACCTGTCCCTCCAGCATGTTTTGTTGATTGTGGTAATGAGGTTGAGGTCTCTGGAGCATGTGGAGCGGATGGATTGGGATTTCTTTAGATGCATCATTTCTAACAGATCTGGGTCGGACATGGCTTTGTAAGTCAAGCACAGATCGCCTCTAAGTAGGCTATATGAGACGGAGAATAGTTGGACGTTTTTGAATATGTCCATATAGGACAAATGTTTAAGGCCTAGATCCTCTTTGTGAGGTACTTTTGCAGCCTCTCCAGTTATTGCAGGTGCCTAGTGAAGTACATGCCAAATGGGGCATTGTATTCAGTGATTAGCCTAATGAGGGAAGAGTACAGGGAGACAACCTCTTTCTTCCTGGATGCAAAACCCTTAGTAATGAGAAGTGCCACATAGAAGGACTTTCTGACCACAGTGGCAATGTGGTGGTCAAAAGAGGTTGCTGTCAACTTGTGTTCCCATATCTTTTATAACGCCTTCTGTATTTAGTGGACTACCATCAATGTGGTAATTCATGGGAACCGGGTTTTTCCCAAAGGGGATAACTACACATTTTTTGGCATTGAGCTTAAGACCGAGGTTCTGAGACCAGTCGTTGGTCTCAGTGAGGCCTTTTCTGTAGGATGTCAGTATCACTTAGGGAGTTAATAATAGCTCTCAACTTGCAATAGTCTATGAACTTTGTCAGCCAGAGTCCCTTCATGTTGGCCTGGACTTCAGAGAAGTAGATACCAAACGGAGGATCCAGGACCAAACTCTGTGGGACTCCACTCATGACTGGTTGGCAGATTGGCTTGGAGTCAGCTACTTTAAAACTCTGGGTTCTATCTGTTAGCCAGTTTGCAACCCACTTAGTGTTATAGGGGTTGATGCCTAGATTAGTGAGTTTTTCTATGATTCTTGAGTGGGGAACAGTATCAAAGGCCTTGTCCAGGTCAAGGCAGGCTGTATGAACCACCTTGCCTTCATCCACAGCTCTGGTGACTTGAGTCAAAGAAGTTGAAAAGGGAGGCAGGCATGATCTACCCTTCACAAAACCAAATTGTGTGGGGTCCAGAGTTTGGAGTTTCCCTTTATCCTTGTTTATTAGGTCCATGATGATGCGTTCCATAGCTTTGCGTATCAGGATAATGGGGTGATAGTTCCCAGGGTCTGTAGTCGCTCCTCCTTTGTGGAGAGGGATGACTGTAGCAGTGCACCATTTGGTAGTGACAAAGCCTGAGGTGAGGCTGTGATTGAATAGGGTGCACAGGTGAGGTGCCAGTTCACTCTGTAGTTCATGTAGAACACAGCCAGGGATATTGTCATGTCCCCTAGAAGCTGTATTCTTGGCCTTGGACAATGCTGTTTTATCCTGTGTAGCAGTAATACTGGGTGCCTGGCAATCTACTGGTATTGTGATTGGTCCTTTGGGGAGGAGAGAGGGGTAAAATTGGCACTGAATCTGTCAGCCATATATTGGCAATATTTGTTGGCTCTGTATAGGAGGTACCATTGTGCAGTAGCTCAGAGTAAATCTGAGTATTGCCATGGAGATTCTTTACATAACTATAGAAGGCCTTGTGGCTGTCTTTACTATCTGCTGCAATCCTGTTTTCATTGCTAGCTTTAGAGGATTTGATGAGTGATCTCAACGTTTTGGGACTTTAACTTATTCTGCATCAGTTTCCTCCTTCTGTTGTAGAGTTTGTTTATGGCAGGTGACCACCAGATCGGCTTCCTTTTTTTTGGAGGAGAGCATCTTGGTTCTATTGGGTATGGTGAGATTGATGCATTTGTGTACGTGTTCATACAGTGCATTGGTGTATGATTCGGCTGTCATGCAACTATTCTCTATTTCATGGGTGCTGTGAAGTTAGCCACCTCTGTTTTTAGGATCCCAAGGTTAGCTTTGTAGAAGTTTTTCGTGGTGGTTATCTTTGCGGCGCGGAGGGGTGGGAGGCATGTGGATTTCCAAGGTGATTAGTTTGTGATCGGATCTAACCAGGGAGGAGTTGACTATTTGTGTAGAGCAACAGTCACCTGTGTTAGTAATGACCAGATCAAGGATGTTGCTACCTCTAGCGGGGGTAAGAATGAGCTGACCACTGCATTGGAATTAATGAATTCCAGGAAATGTTGGGCAAGTATAGTGGTACACAAGTAGTTTTCCCAGTTAATGGAGGGGTAGTTGAAGTCAAGCCAGTATGAGTGTGTTAAGTTGGACCCTAATATTCTCCAGGGTGCTTAGGAATGTGGAGTGCGAGTCTTGGGACATGGTAGGGGTCCTATAGCAGGCTACAACCCGAGTTGCTGTCTTACCCAATGTTAGCTGCACCTGAAAGTAAAAACCAGCATATTTTGACCATCCTATGACCTTTCTAGTTGAAAATGTTAGTAAGTAGTATGTGTTCCACATTTTTCCCATTTGTTCCACATTTTGAGGGCTAATGTTCCTTATTTTGGACACATGTTTGAGAGGTATAGCTACTAAAAGATATACAGACAGGTATGTTGGCTGCATGATAGAGGGGTGGAGCCCTGATTATTGTCCAGCCAATCTTGTTTCATGGAGTGGCCTGAGTGTTGTTTGAGTAGCAGGGTGGGAAGGGACTGAAAAGATATTTCCAGTTCACATTGCTGGGGGGGGAGAGGGATATAAAGTTGAGGGTAACCTGGGCCTGGAGGGAGCTGTCCACTTGAAGAGCAAGATCATAGTGCTATCTGATGGGTTACATCACTTGCTGATGGTGCTGACAGCCCTCTACTGCCCACCTCTGCATTGTGTTCTTACATGATTCACTGAGAGGGAATGTTTGGTTATCCCTTACAATTCCTTGAAATACAATGACAACCACGATGAGTTGGCTCTTGGCAAGTAGGAAATAAATTCTATTGTATTTATCAGCCAGATGGTTGCATATTTGGCACAGCCAAAAAAAAAAAATAGTTGAATCTTAATTCATATGCAGTTTCATAACATTTGGACAAGGCACCTTGATTTTTCAGTCACAAAACTAATCCTAATGAGTCCATAACATTAACTGCATCATTGTCTTTGTAAATTAATCGCATTGTAATTTTGTATGTTAGTCCCAAGAGACAGATTTCTAAGAGAGACCGTTTCATTGTGAAGAAGACGTTCATGCTAATTTGGGTACTACTACAACATTTTCTGCATCAATTGCTCTTTTTTTGTTTGACAAACAGCTATCTGCTTTGGCATGTATATAAAAGCAAAGTATGCATCATGCCTTATTTTGAGTCATTGTATTAAATGTAACGTAGAAGCTGACCTGACGAATGTTATATGGCCATGTATGTTTTATTTGGGCCAAAGATGGATCATTTCCTAAATATATCCCCTTTTGGAAGGTAGGATCTGTGACAAAAATTATATCATACATGCCAGTTAGAAAGGCATTTTTAACTAGTTTCTTATTGTCCTATATCGGTGGGTCTATATTAGAAGCTCGAAGGTGTACTTACCCGAATACATAAATGCCGACTCATCTTCATTGAACCATGAAAACATTGATCATCCTGAAGCGCGAAATCTGAAACGTCAAACCATCATGGTTGGTCCTTCTGTGGTATAGCTCCGTAAGGTAAGTGTGCGATAGTTACGGACCTTAGGGTTAGGGTGTAGGTTAAGGTAAGTGCATAGATGGTAATGTATGTGAGATTTAGTGTAGGATTAGAAGTAGGGTTTTGTTAAGTGTATGTGTTTGGATTATTTAGTTTGTTTGGGTATAGCTTCTTAAGGTAAGTGTGCGATAGTTACGGACCTTAGGGTTAGGGTGCGTATTAAGGTAAATGCATACATGGTGGTATATGCAAGATTTAGTGTAGGGTTAGAAGTAGGGTTTTGGTTAGTGTATGTATGGGGTTTATTTAGTTTGTTTGGGTAGGTAGTATGTAGCAGGCGGTGGGGTGGGACAACTATGACGGTTCGAGTTTATGAATTTTGGGGCGTTCGGTGTATTCGCGGTTCACGGAATATGTGTCTGTGTTTTAGTATTCAGTGACTAGGGCTTTTGTGCTTTTAATATAGATCCGGATAGGCAAGAGTCCAGAGATCTCAAAGTCAAATGATCATGTGGGTTATATGAGGATGACCGCACTTGGCCAAGGACTATAGTCTCCAAAATGAAAAGTAAGTCAGTCAGTGCAGTGAGGGATTTAGTGTGGTAGCTTCCCTTACTTGGAATATTATTGTTTTGAAGGCTGTTTGAGGCCTGAGGGCTATTAGTTTGACATCCCTGGATTGGACTAAACTTTCACAAGTGACATTTGATTTTAGGTCTACTTGAAGGATTATTTAATCTTCATTTAGGCAAACCTCTTATCTTACATAACTACTAAACCCAGGCTTTTTTGAGCTTGTAGTTTTGGGCCATAGGAGACTATTTTAAAAATACTGTTAATTTCATATTTATGGATATTGGCACTTTGTTCAAGATCAATTATGATGCAAACTCTGGAAGACAGAGATAAAAATCAAACATTAACCAAGGGTGGATAAGGGACATTTTGGGGAGTTTATTTGGGTTTATTGAAGGAAATGCAGTAGTTATTAAAACCTGTAGGTGTTGTTTTCATTAAAGTATCTTAATTGTTGTTTGAGTAAGTAGTGTGCATGGATGCTAAAGCTTGTCATAGACCCCCCCCCTTTTCTTTGGAACTGACTTAAAATTAACAGCATCCCTTAAATAACAGTCGACCCCGACTTTCCTCCTAATTTACTGTTGGCTATTGCCCATAAAAGTCACAGTGGTGTTGCCAGTCACAGTTAAATATAATCGCACTTTAACTAGTACCTTAACTACTCTAGTTCACTGTTTCAGTTCTTTGCTGAGTTCCTTACCTTGTGGAGTTGATTCAGCCTGCTCCAGTCACCCTTGCTATCGCTTGGGCTCACTTCACTTCATAACCTGCTTCCTTATCCCAGCCATTATGCCTCTACCCAAATTTATTCATAATCACAATCACCTGACTTCCCTAACACCTTCACTAACCTATCGCATCATCCTCCAGTCACTCTCTCCTCTCTCTCCTTTCACCACTTGCTCATTAATTTATTCTGTGGTGCTCTGCCACATCACACTATCCTTTCTCCCTCTAATAACTCCCAAACCAGATAACTTAACTCCACATATATTACCACCACCCCCATCAACTCTCACCATGCTTGCACCTTCTATTTTCTTAGTAGTTCTCCTCTCCCTAGGCTACCATCCTACTTCCTACCACTCCACTATCACTAACCACAATTGCCTAAACTTCCCCATGCTAAACTTTTCAAACACTCACCACCATAATCATATATACATTTCACCTACCATCTTCAACCACATTCCCTTTGAGCTCACCAAGCGTGGCTACAAAGAAACTAATTAATAAAGTACCCAGTTTACTCATACACAATATGATCACCAGTTACCTTCACACACTGACCACTGCTACTAACTAACTTGCACTCAGTGGCGACAACCACCCTAACCCAGGACCCTCCACTACTATGCCCACCGCTACAAACCTACATGGACCTAATATCCCTTGCAAGCAAAAACCTCTCTCACCTCTTAATACTTAATATAAACATCTGCAACATCATGAATAAAATTGAAGCCCTACATGCCTCTACATCCTTCTATAACCCTGACATTGTACTCCTAACCAAGACCTGGCTCAAGCCCGACATCAAAGATATCACCTTAGTCCCTCCTGGCTACAACATCCTTAGATGTGATAAAATAGCTTAAAAGAGGTGGGGGCATTGCCCTACTTTACAGGCACAACCTTACTCTCCAACAAATACGTAAAGATCCCCACTTTGCAGAAATCCTGTTTGCAATTACTTAAACCAGCAGAAATGACTCAAAATTATAGTTGTCTACATACTACCAGGCGACAATATTGCCACTCTAGAGTTCATTTTACATTGGACTTCCACTGTCCTCCCTCAGTAGACACTTATCCTGGGGGACTTCAACATTGATTGGGCCTTTATCATGGCATCCCTCCTGAAATACCACTTAAGCTGTGTGAAGTTAAATAGGTTTATCCAAACCCCTACCTGTATACACAAATCCACCAAAAAGGAATCCATATTAGACTGGGTCCTAACCAACAAGCCTTCATCTGCCAATATATCTGGCACATTACCCGACTCCCTCAGTGATCACCTACTCACATTCATACGGAGACAGCACACAAAACCCACAAAAAAAAAACATCCTACTTTTTTATCCATAGGTCAAAAAATTTCCTACCAGACCAATTCATCAACACCTTAAAATAAATTGGTCACCTCTTCAAACTCTACTATTAGATGAAGCCATGGAGTACTTCAGGACTACCTTCTTAGGTATCCTTAATCTTATGACCCCCACAACATATAGTTCGTACTAAAACCTACCCATCCCCCTGGATCTCAAAGGACACAAGATCCCTACTCAAACAATGAGACATAGCTTGGGCAACCTGGAGTACTAACAAAACAAGTACAAATTGACAATACTTCCAAGAGCTCAGAAACAAAGCAAAAAACAAATACGTAATGACAAAAAAGTTATTGTATCCAGCTACAAAAAACTCACTGCAACAATTCTGGTCCACAATCAACCACATTCTCCAACCAAGCAAAATCACCTCCCCAAGCCCTAACACTGAGGGTGATGATAATGATATTGCCACCCAGTTTAATGTCTATTTCACCCCCTCCATCTAAAGGTTGTTCAGTAATTTCCCCACCACTACTGCTACTACTACACACACCCCAAAATACAAAACTGTCACCGTAAAACCAACACCCAATTCTCTCTCAAACCAGTTCAACTAATTTGTAAACACCTTGCCAAAGTGAAACCTACCACTCTCGCTGCTGATGAACTCCCCACTGATAACCTCAGGATTGCCACTTCTGCCATCTCCTACCCTATTTCCATACTCATCAATAGATCCATAGCTGAACACACTGTCCCCTGCCTCTGGAAAATTTCTTACAGTGGTTCCATGACAGAACTTCATAATTATCGCCCCATAGCTATACTATTGCCCTTTATCAAAAATCTTAAAAAATGTGTACACACCCAACTACTGAATCATCTTCTTCAATATAACCTGCTAGCAAATTCACACCATGGATTTTGGTCAAACCATAGTACCACCTCTACCTTTATATCCTTTACTGACCACTTTAACCAACAAAGAAATCTCGGTAACTTAGTATCTGTTGTCTTCCTAGACCTGTCAAAGGCATTTGACATGGTATCCAACTGCAAATTACTATTGACTTTCTTGAAGCTCAGTCTGGATAACTCCCTCTCTACTGTGGTTTAAAAATTATCTGTCCCTCTGGCAACAAGCTGTTAAATGGCATAACTCTCTCTCTCTTCCCTCTCCTCCCAGTGGGAGAAGGTGTTCTGCAAGGATCCATTCTTGGTCCCTTACTATTTTCCATCTTTACCAATAACCTCCCCTCGGCTACCCAACAAACTAATATAGTACAATATGCTGATGCCACCACCCTTATTTCCTCAGCCCCCCCCCTACAATTACTCCAAGATAGAACCCAGGAAGTCTTCAGTACTATATAAAAATGGCTAAATTCCTCCCAAATCATACAAAACCCATCTAAGACCCAAATCATGGTCTTCCACCCATCCAAATCTTTCACCCCACCTCATCATTTTCAATAACATTCTCCAACAATACCCTTATCACACCAATAACTCAAGCCAAGCTACTAGGTGTAACTATTAAACAAAACCTAAAATTCGACAAACACGTAGCACTAACAATTGCCAAAGTTCATAAAAAAACTAGGTTCACTCTACCGCTGCAAGAGCTTCCTCACACAAGAATCCCAAATCACTATCTCTCGTATCCACCTACTCTCTACCCTATTATACGCTTCCCCAGTTCTAACTAACCTAAACAAATCTGACCTTCTGAAACTATCTACCTGCTACAATAAAATCTCAAAATTTGTAATCAGTGCTAAATTTCATTCTCACCATTGCCTCTCCCCAAGACAACTAGGATGGTTTGAACTCCCTAACCTACTAAAATACAATCAACTTCTCCTGACCCATCAACTGCTATACTAACCAAATAAAATACCTGCCTTCTCTGGTTCTGCTCACCTTCCATAATACTGCACATCAACTAAGATATTCCAGTACCACCCTACTGACTGTTACCAATTGCTTACATAGCTCAGGCCAATGTCTTTATTCCTATGTAGTTGCTAAGGCCTGGAACTCTCTACCCCCTGACATTAGATGTCTAAAAACTAAACATACTTTCAAATCCCTACTAAAAGCGTATTACTTGGTGTATAGTACTGTGAAACAGGTGTTTAGGCCACCTTTATAGTTATGATTCCTAGTTTATGACCCTCTTTGTCTATGGAAACTTCTTTTTGAATTTATGTTCAAGCAATTGTATATTTGTTGTACAATATCTTGTTTAATTGTTTCTCAATATTCCAACCGCTGTATTTTGCATCATTTGTAAAACACTGATTTTACTCATTTAATGTTCTATGCTGTTCATACAAAATAGCTATGTTTATATAATTTTTTATTATTTTTATAATTTTTTTACTATGTATCTGGAACTCCTCCCCCCCCCCCGGCCTCAGCTGAAAATGGGCACCTTGTGTCCAGTCGGACTAACCTGGTAAACAAATGGAAAATAAATAAAATAAATATGTGGAATATTAGAGTTTTTTCAGGTACTGACCAGACTGAATGTGGCAGCATTCTTAGCATATCTGAACTCCTCTGAGTTCATTTGAAAAAGGAGACGTGTACCGACACATGTAAAAAATGTCACTGTTGATCTCAAACTCTGCCGTCAGTAAATGGACAATAAAAGCTAAGCACATGCAACTATACAAAATAGTGTTTTCTTTTCCTCTCTCTTAATATTTCTTTTTACCTTTCTGTCTAATGGTCAACAGCATCTGTTACAGGTATAAACACACACACACACACACACACACACACACACACACACATGTATACTTTACATAAACAGAGAAATTTCTTGTCAACCATTCTCACTTCCCATCAGTCATTTTACTGAGTTTTAAACTAAGAACATACTTGAAACAGTCAAAAGATGCATATGAGATTGAGATCAACACATGCAGAAACAGGCAAGTAAGCAGTAAACTTTATGTAAAAACTTCAAGATGCAATTTTGGTGCAAAAATCAGCAAACTGGCACTATAAAATATGGTAACAAAACACTGACACAGACGACCAGAATTAAATGAGCTGATCTAGTGTTCAACTGAGTCACAATTATCTGGTAGATTAGATTCCATGATTTTTCTCACAGTATAAATTGCTTTTGAAACTGAGTGGGTGATTTATGGGGATTTTAGGTATTTAACCACATTTGCCAAACATGCCTCAATGTATTTATTTATTTATTTTTTTTGTGAAACTTGCACAGCTGTAATATAACTTTTAACCAATAAAGCTGACATATTTAATAGACTGCAATTAGGTTTACTCAGAGGAGTTCCAAAGGCATAAGATGGCCTTTTGCAGGTGAGATCCCTAGAAACTAATTTGTACATGAGAGCTCCATTGCTAATAAAATTCCTGAGGACCTTAAAATAGGGACATGACCAAAAGATGTGTAGTTGATCAGAATGTGAGTAGCAAAAGGCATAACATTTAAAGTTAAATGAAATGAAAGAAGGATATGTTTTTGCTGACATTAAGTAGGTATAGAAAAATATCACACAAGTATAATGCAACTTTTTGAAAGGCATCACCTTTCTTTTAATAATGTCTACTGTAAACAATAGCTAATCTCCTTGTATGAAGCTGCTGCTCTTTTATGCTGGACTGTCCGATTCAGTTTTGAATATACCCAAATGCAGGCTAATATTGTTTCGCTGTTTCTCTTTTCACCAACTTTTACATCGTTTAGTTTCCACAGTCTTTTAATAGGACGCTCCAGGTTGGCTTGAATATTACACTGCATGTGGCAGGAGAAATGGTACGAGAAATTGTACAGAATTTGTAAGAACATGTTGGATGAAACTGAAATATATGTACGCAGAAATATAAAGAATCTGACTCATCTGGCAGGGTGCTTCCAGTTTAACTGCGATGGTGGTGCTGTGGTAGTGTTGTTGCCTCACAGTAAGACGTTGTCCTGTTCGATTCTCAGCTAGAGTGGCTTCTGTGTGGAGACGTGTGTGAATGGGCGTACCTTTGTTGATAGTTGTGCGTCAGGGCCGGCAACTCTGCACGTAAAAATCTACTGCCAATCATTAGCGGACCGAAGTTCCGCTGTGGCGACCCCCAACCTGGAAAATCCAAAAGACACAACAACAGGGTGCTTCTAGTTTATGAAAATGTGTGCTCAGCATATCCAGATCTACAAATGCAGTTCAGTATGGGGCAGGAACCAACGTATTTCAAATACATAAGATAGAAAAACTTGGACAATAATGCAGTTTCAGTTGCTGCTGCTGTTGCGTCTTTCGGCTTTTCCCGGTTAGGGGTCGCCACAGCGGAACTCCGGTCCGCTAATGATTGGCAGTTGATAATGCAGTTTCAGTGACCTTGATTAATGTACAAGTTGTAAAGAATCCTTATTCAGTAAATGTTTGGGGAAAAGCAGTAGCTCAGAAAGATGCTGGTTAGTATGCTTTCAGATGTTATGTAAGCTTTTGAGAGAGACTTGATAGCGAGGTAAGGAAACTGAATAAAGGACTTAAATTGAGATATCAGTACAGGCACATAAAAGAAATCATGTTTCAGAAGAAAGATTATTGCAGTAAAGCAAGCACAAACAGGCTCGGTTAGAATGTACCAAAACGTGTTCTCCAAAATGGCATCTGCATAGCACGAGGTGGTTAGTAAGAGGCAAAACATTAGCTATTTTTTTTTTTTTTTTTGTTTGTTTATACAGTCAACGGATGTAAAACAAAACCAATGACAAAATTTCTCAAAAGCAGAAGAGCATCATAAAAACAAATACACAGTTCAAAGGGGATTTGGAAAAGACAGAAGACAGTAAAGAAAATATCTAAATGCATAAGATAATGCAGACCAAACTGACAAGTCTATCTTTGTGTAAGTTAACTATCGCTAATGAGTTACATGATGGACCTGAGGTAACAAAGACAGTTTCTTAACCAGAAAGCAAGACTGCTGATAGTACCACAAGTGAACAATGCTGTGAATAGTGACACATTCAGGAAATGAAGACCTTGCTAGTGCTAAGAAAGGAATCAAATAAGGGATTTGTGTGGTTAATAGGAACCACTTAATCTGAATTTTTTTGACAGTACAGTGAAACTGAACAATGCATAACCTGTTAGAAGGTGCAGCACTGTTGAGACATCCAAACGTAAAGACATCAGAACTTCTAAAAAAGAGAGGGGAGTAGTCATGGCTCAGAACAGTAAATTGTTTCAAGGCGCTGGCAAGCTGCAAAGTCAACACATCTACTTTCACTCACTGCCCATTCATTCACACCTTTTTGATACATAATGATGCTATAGTATATTTTTAATTTAAGGAAAATGTTCAGAATGAGTTTCTAATTCCCATTTGCTGGCTCACAGTAAATGTAGTATCCTGTTCTTTGTTTGACAGACTGGATAGCAATGCCTCATGTTCTGTGTCAAATGCTGTGTTATATGTTACCAACATCTTTTTAAATGAAATAAGTAAAGCAGCGTTTTGCCTTGCAAGTTTAATATAAATGCAGGGGGATTGCCACCTGCAAAAATTATTTTTGAAACCTATTCTCTGGTGTCTGATGAATTAATGTTTTGATAACTTGGAGTTTGATTATACGATCTTTCATCAAAATTGTTATTCAGCTAACTAACCAGCTGTCATATATTCAGCTATTTAACCAGCTAAACTGCTGAGATTAGAATAGTAGTACTATTTGTAGTTAACTTAATACTCACTGCTAACTCTTCATGTTGTCCCAGTTCATTGAGGAAGTAGAAGACGTGTCCACCCACTGCAGACTGATGGTAGTGTCCATCCTGGTATTTCACTGATTGGTGAGTCCGTGATTTGGCACAGATGATAGATTAGTCACTGAAATGCTGCGTGACAGAAGCTGATAGAATCGTATTATACATAGTTTATTTGTGTTAGTGTGAATTACGGGACAAATGACTTGTATATTACATTTACATGGTGTATTGAGCTATAGCTGTTATAAACTTAGAAAGTTGATAGAATAACAGGTTTCACATTAGCATACATTTTCCAAAGGGTATGACTTCTGAAACTCAAATATTTGTCATTAATTGGTGACTTCGGTACTGGATAATTTGTCTTAAAAAACACTACTTTATGAGGAACAGACCAAAATTATGAGGCAAAAATCTGGACAGTTGAGAGGTAACCCAGGACCATGCATATTAGTTTAATAGTACATGTGGACTTGCCCTGAAAATCATTTAGAAGTACAGTGTCAGATAAATGCAAGTCACAGATCACATAGCACAAAACAATGTATGTAATAGAAAAATACAAAATGGCATTACATACCACAAAGCATAGTCTCATTACTGCTGAAAATGATATTGTAAACAATATGACAAGAAAACTGTCATATATTTAAGTACTTGACCAAGATACTGCTGTTAATGATTTACTTGTGCAGGTGATCATTTAAAAGACATCTCAAATGAAATAATGTAATTCAGCAGCAATGGAAAATGCAACTGTAAACGATAAACTTTTGTATCATTAAATTGCACTCCATTAACAGTTACTCTGCTGGAGTTTAATGTCTGTTTTCCATTAAACCTTTTCTCTTGTTGACTTTAGATTGCTACTGATTAATCCATATTCTTTCTTGCAACCTCTGTTTTACTCTTCTTGGTAAGTTTAAGTAAGTCCTTATTTTTAGCAACTTTTGTGGAGGATCCTTTTGATATATAACTTTCACTAAACACCATAATGCAAGTGGCTCTGCTGGCATAGGGGGATAATGCCTTGACTTTAACCAGACAAGCTGGGATTGATTAGCATCTTGGTTGGCTGACTGAGCAGCAGGGAGAGAAGGGTATATTCACCCTGGGGAGAGGGTGGTGCATGGGTGTTTCCAGATGATGATCTCTGGTGGAGACTGGGGACATTGCCAGAGGAGGTGTCCAGAAGTGGCAGTGAGGCTGGCTGAGCTGTTGCAGAGCTCCTTTAGTGCTGTACCACACTGTCACAAGAGGAAGGGGGTGCAGGATAGGGTAATAAGTCCCCCCTGGGTTAAATACACAGATGTGCCAAGCCCCATTTCCTGCAATCTGTGACAGGCCCCAGCAGATTACTGGAATGAGTCGGGGGGGTGGGTATGGAGGTGCTGGTAGACTCGCTGCATATGGGGCATGAGGGCTGGACTGACAACAACACAATACAATGGACGCCATTACAAATGGATGCCATTACAAATGGTTGCTGAAAAATTCAGCTGTTCTGAATGTGTGTGAAAGTAAAATTGGAAATAACTGATGAAAGCCATTTAGCACAGTCCAGGCCATTGTATTTTAGGGAGCCCAAAATATGCACTATAAAACTGAAATGGAATATGTTTAGAACTCAATTAAGTTGCGATTTCCCAGAGAAAAATGTGTTCATTATGGTTTCAAGTATCTTTGGAAGATCTGATATGAAAACCATTTATTTTCCTCTGGCCACCATTAGTCTCTTGTCCTTAACCGCTCGAGGTGGACTCCTATGTCATTCTCACCACCTATTGACAGTGCTGCCTACATAATGTACTGTTTTTGAACCAGACCTGTCTGTCTAAAGGTGCAGTGAAGCATTAATTGCATAATGCTGAGGCTGTTTGTTCTGAAAAAGACTTTGCATGTAATTATACCAAACTGCTTTTGTGATTTCCTGGCAAGGATAATAGTACAAATTAGCTATCTCATTCATAGGAAAGAGAAATAGAAATGCTTTTACAGATTTTTACACTGCTGTTAACTAAGTGCTGATTTACAGTAATTCCTTTCATTTCCTTTCTAATTAAACATCTCCTAAAGGACTGGGCCTGTCAGTGTGATCTAAGGCCTGCAGCCTGTGGTGTAAAATGAGGCAAATTGCCTGACTTATTCGTAATGATAGAGCCATTTTGTACAGAGATTGGAAATCAATACTTGTCATCCCTCTATACTGCTCTTTATTCAGAAGGGCAATTTGTAAATGTAATCTGTGCGAGAGCAATGGGAGTCAGCACAGTTAGCACTAGTATCCCAAATTCAAAGGATGAATATGAAATATGAAGCCAATATCAAGAAAAAGAAAAGGAGATCAAAAACTAAGAATACAGCCTGCAGTGACTGATTTAATAGAGCATATTTATTACCTTGTTACTTCTGTTTTATGAGACTGCTCACTTTTAATACTGGCACTTATAAATGACAAGAAAGCTAGACTTCCATTTAATGGTTTGAACCTTAATGTAATCAGGTCTCAGTGACCTTGTCCTGACTGTAAACTGTAATATATTGAACTAAACAGTGCTTCTCCAATATAACATTGATAGCATCAGTAACATTTTTTAAATGAGTATCATGACAATAACTATTTATGTTTTGAATATTACAGTCATGACCATGAACTTCATTCATTTTCTTATACCCACTTCCGTTCATGATTATGGCAGCCACAAAACCTATCCTGACAGTCAATACTTATGAGCAGAAAATTTGTTCTGGATGGGATGCCAGACCATTGCAGCAATCATTGGCAGTTGTATTTTAATTTTTTTTTTTTATACAATTCTTTTAGCTGTATTCATTCTTGGTGCTGCAAAAGGTCACAAGGATCCGTATCTTACACAGAATGGCTTATATATAAAAATATACATATATAGTGCTGGCTATTTTGTCTGCTTTATATATCAGCCTTCAGTATCCCCTCCTGTATAACTCACCCCCATTCTTTGTTTGAACCAAGCTGAATTGAGATGGGTTGCCAGCCATAACTCTGAGCTGCGATACCAGATGAATAGAGGCTGCTGAGCTTCCCAAAAATCATAAGCTGACTTTTTTTGCTAGATTATGCTATTTACTGAACGTTTTATTGTGATCTACTTATCTAGCACTGTAAACTAAACTGCACTGTTATACTGCATTTGTCTGCTTTACTGTGCCTGTTAATCGTATTTTGTTGCTGTTTTCACTATATGCAAAGCTTTTTTTGCTATTTTCAGTGATTGCAAACTAATTGTTGTTACTTTTCACCATTTGCAAAGCATCTGTTCTGTTCTGTTTTCCTGCCAAGCAGTGTTTTAAATAACAGATTTGTTTGCTGTTTAAAATATTCTTTAGTGTCTCCTTGCTGTTTTTCCGCTGTTTAAAACCTTTTTTAGTGTTTCCTGGCTAAATTAGTGTCGCTAATAGCTGTTGCATAGTGCAGATACAGGTTTGCTGCATCTGGGTCTGTTTGTAGTAGCTTTTGTTCTGAACATGTTTTCCAAGGCATCATTGATTGGAAGGGGCCTTCTGCAGCCTTGTGAGGGAAGTATGCTGATTGGAACCTGTCTGGTTAAGGGTGTTTGGTCTAAGGCTTGGATGTCCTCATTGGTTCTTCCGAGTTTGTTTTTTAAAGTTTTTAGCTTCTGTTATTTAAGCCCCCATGTTTGAGCAGGTTTCTGCTTGTTTGCTATTTGCACAACACCTTGCACTGCCATGTAATTGTGCTCCATAGCCCAACAGATAATTTTGAAAATTTTCCCTTAGATACAGCTGTAGTGCATCAGTGTAGTCCTCATCTTTAATACATTTACAGTCTAAAAAGTATTGCTACGTAAACCACTGACCAAAAACCCTGTCAGAAATACTCATCTACAATGTACTTCCTAGATAGTCCTGAAAGCACCTCCTTTGTGATAACAGTTCTTCAAACCCAGCATTATGGACAGTTGGAAAACCCTTGTTTCTCCTGTGGCAGTGTAGCAACTACCTCATGTACACTGACAACCTCTACTAATAGCGCACTCTTCTACAGAGTGCGAGAGATGCATCTACACCAAGAATATTGAATCTCTGCTCTCTAGCACTCAAAACAGTAATACTGAAGAGGTTGCCAACTCACCCACCACTACTCATACACATAGTACCACTACTCGTACACAGAGTATGCATCCAATGCATAAATCAGCATATGTGTAGGTACTCTCAATAAACTTGCCAAAACACAAGAGACCTCCAAAATGCAAGACTTCTACAACCAACACAATTCCCACAGCACCCAAGATACACAGCAACACCAGTGTCTCCCCTACCAAGCTCTTAAGGCATAATACCCATAAACCAAATTTTGTTGTCATTGGAGACTCCATAGTGAGACCCACAGATGTTTCACTCTCCGGGTTAGAGAAGGAGAAAGTGACAGTGAGCTGCCTGTCCAGTGCCAGGATTCATCAGATCACGTGTGCACTTGGATCTCTTGTCAACCGCTACCATTATGACTGTCCTAGCTAATGTTGGAGGGAATGATCTGAGATGTACCTCACTGGACTATATGAAGAGGACATGATTGAACTCTTTGAGTATATGTCCCTAGCCTTGAGCAACACTGAATGATGCCACAGTATAAACAAAAAATGATTGATTTCAATAATTGGCTTAGTTTTTGGTGTCATTCAAGGGGTATCCAGTTTCTTTCAGTCTGGGATGACATGGTTGACAAACATCACTGATTTCCCAGAGACAGTTTGCACCTGGAACCACTAGGCTTTCGGCTGCTGGCAATGACTCGTGCCTCCTTCATAGTGCCTTTTTTTAGGCAAGGTCTCAAAACAAAATTGCCAGTCATAACAAACTAAGGGTTATGCTACTAAATGCTAGGAGCTTAAATCAAAAGCTGCACACCCTGGAGGGATTCCTATCACTGGAGGATATAGATGTTTGTGCAGTCACAGAAACCTCGTTCACAGCCCCAGAGAGTACCCCGGCCTTGCAAGGCTACAATGCCTTCCACACCTTCGAACCACAAAATGAACAAGTGAAAACCAAAGGAGGCAGTTTCTATATAAGAGAGAAATTCACTTCTTGACTAGTTAGACATGACAACTCCATGGAGTTGCTCTTAGTTCAGATTGTGGGTAAGAACCTCATTCAAGTCAAAGCTAGTCATAGATTCCCCCACCATGGATCATGTGTATGAGGCCTACTTGACCAAACTGAAGTAAATCCAACTATTGTCAAACACTCTGGTCATGGAGGATTTCAATTATCCCATCATCAACTGGGAAACCTACTCTAGTCCTAACACACTAGTGCAAATGTTCCTGAACTTTTACTTTAACTCAAATGTCCCGGAACAAATTGTTCAAACAAGAGGAACAAACATTCTAGATTTGGTCCCCCCTAACATGACACACAGATGGCACCACTGCAAATGTTGGACCCTCATTAGATAAATCTGACCACAAGTCAGTCTCTTTTTTGAACTGGCACTAAAACCAAATCTCACAAAGGGTGAAGTCGGACTAAAAACCTTCACCAAAGCAAACTGTACCCTCCTTGGGGGAGGTATAAATGCATTGCAAGCCCCACCTCCAGCTAGAAGTGGTAACTACACAGAAACTTGCACTAAAGCCTTGTACAGTCATTAGTACAAGTGTATAGACTCTGCTATTCCCAAGAAAATCAAAACCTGAGCCCCAAGTAAAAACAAACTTCCATGGCGGACATCTGGCATCATCAATCTTTACAACAAATGCAAAAAGTTGCTGTCTAAGAAAACTAAGATGAGGCCCCAACACTGGAAAAGCATCCTCCTTAACCTCAACAGGCAAATAAGACAACATGCCAAATCCTTTAAGGGTAACTTTGAGAAAAACTTAGCAATCGAAGCCAAGGATAACCATAAGGCCTTTTACAGCTACATACACAACCTAATAGATAGAACCCAAGCAATTGCCAATTAGTGACGAACAGTATCTCACATACTGATCCCACAGAGATAGCAAACCTGCTGGTGACAGATTTGGTGAAAGCTTCCCTTCCTTACCCCTCCAAACTTATCACAAACCTTGCCCCAACCACTCCCCCCATACTATATATTCAAAAAGCAGGTGATTAAAGTCTTGTCTAGGGCAAAAAATGCAGCCTCTAGTGGACCCTGGCTGTCTTCTAAACAAACTAAAACATGAACTAGCATCACCATTAAGTATCCTATTCAATCATAGTCTAAACACAGTCTATGTTTTTGTGGAATGGAGAACAGCAACAATCATTCCCCTCCACAAAGGTGGCTTAGCAATAGACCCAGGCAATTATAGACTAAGACTGACCAGCCTCATCTGTAAGGCCATGGAATGCATAAACATGGACCTCATAAATAAAGACACAGGCAACCTTCAGATACTGTATCCGACCCAATACGGCTTTGTCAAGGACAGATCCTGCCTGTTAAACTTTCTGGATTTCTTTGAAAATGTGACAAGGACCACTAATGAGGGAAAAGTTGTGCACACAGCATACCTCAACTTCGTCATGCATCTGACATAATCCCATACTCCAGCATTACAGATAAACTTGGCAAACTGAATGCAAACCACTTTTTTGTAGGATGGGTTGCCAACTGGCTTACAAGCCAGTCATGTGCTATCAAAGTGGGTGACTCCACATCAGCAGGCAGACCTTTCACCAGTGGGGTACCACAAGGGTCAGAGCTGGGCCCTGTACTGTTTAGTATATATTTCTCACAAGTTCAGGCCAAAACTAAGGGGCTGTGGCAAACCCAAGTATGTGGATGACTGCAAACTGGGTGCAGTTATTGAATCCTAAAATTATGTTGGTATACTTCAGGAGGGTCTTGCACAGACCAGCAACTAGTGTCTTAGTCACAGTGTGAAGCTAAATCCAGTGAAAGGCATTATCATTCCCTTTGGTAAAAACAATGTCCCTTCACACTATTAAATTAACAAAAATATCCTATATACCTATGAAGTGGTAAGGGATCTGAGATCACAAGTAGTCTGCAAACTTAACTTTGACCACCATTTGTTTACTAAACAAGTGTGCTACACAGAAAGCCTTCCTTACTACAGTAAAGTCATTACATCTAGAGCAAAGGAGGTTATAACCCATCTATACTGGTTACTAATCAGGTCCATAATTGAGTGTCATGCCCATTTTGGCATGTGCTGTACAAAACTCCAACTGCAACTGGCGAGACCTCAGACGTTTAACAAAGAAGGTTAAGGACCTCCAGCATGTGCTTTACACAGACTGACTAAAGTATCTGTCACTATACTGAGTGTCATATGCACTTCTTAGGGGAGACTTGTGCCTGGCTTACAGAGCAATCCATCCATCCTCAAAACCTTTTTCCCATTTTTGCACATGGGGTCGGGATGTCACTTCAACAGTGACAATCATCTCAAACATCTCCAATGCAAACCTAATGAATTTGCTGCACATCCATAAATCAAACAGGACTAGGGCTAACTGTTCCAGGGACCAAAATATGGCCTGCAACTTGAATAGGACATGCTTGAGGGACAGATGTGTCTCGCAAAGACTGCTGTATCTTTGGAATAGGCTGAAATGTGAAGCAGAGCACCTCTGACACTGTTGAAAAGGAACCTGGATGAGTGAATGGGGGACTGTAAATTCCTACCGAGGATAGTGCCCACAATCCTCTTGGACATGGGCAGTTATTGCTAGATACAATCCTGGGTATTGAATAGAGTACCTGTGGTATTACATTGGCATGAAATGGCTAGGCTTCAAATGATCTCCAGGTCAATAGCCTAGTAACCTCCAGTGATCTTATCCCAGTCCTTTAAGGCTCTGTGATTGGTGATTTTAACAACTTTCTCTGGAAGAGTATCCCACTTAACCCACCATACTTTGTGTAGTAAAAGAGAACTTGCATATCCAGACTGACGTGGATACCTTAGCATGAAGAGTCTACCCTCTCCTTACCACCATATCTCTTCCTAAGGTGTATGACCTCATCTGCCCTCTTTTTATTATTTGTGTGCCATTATCAAATGTTTTCTTTTCTTGATTTTTTATATATATATAGTGTGTGTGTGTGTGTGTGTAGATTTCAGATTTCTCATCCTTTTCTTCTGCTTCCACATTCCTACCATTTGGTCTTCCTAATTACTCTTTTTTTGTACCTTCACTAATTTATAGTCATCTTGCTTATATGCCCTCATAACTGAGCACTCTCTTCTTTCTGCAGACATACCAGTGATTGAATAATGACCTCCCAATAACTAGAATCAAACCATACAATAACACATTAAACTTTTTTTTTCTTCAGCTTTGTCACTGCCCTTTTACACTATCTTAGATGACCAGAATGCAGGTCATTTTGCATCTCTAAGAAAACCTTTAATTCCACAGCTCATGCTGCCTTCAAATAGTTTGCCACGTTCCTGATTCATCACCCTAAATTGCCTTTATTAAAGATTGACTGCTCCCTGTCATACAAGCCAGGGAATAGGTCTTTAGTTTCAGTGGCTTAGATGAGAAAGCACTTCTCAACAGCCACAGATTCATTAACATTTGTCTATCTACCTTTAGATAAATGGAGCAGGTTACCAGAGTGAGTAGTGGACAATAAGACTGCAGCATCAGTCATAAAGGCTTAGTATTTGTGGTGAGCAAAGAAAAGTACGCAGCAGTGACAACTGAAAGATGCTTGCTGCATAAATCAGGCAGGTGAGATGAGCAATGTCTTATTTTCCTGTGGTCTCAACTGTATATTGTTATTAAAGATGGAGTGCTTTGTTCATTTTCGAACTTGCACATAAACATTAACAAATGGATTACTAAACATAACCTTTTTCCACAGATTGAATTAAACCTCTGATGGATGGGACCTTTTGTGTCCAATACCTGTATATGATTACATCTCTTGCTAGTTTGTTTGATTCTACTGCTCTGCCCCAAGACTCCATCAAAAAAAAAAAAAAATGCTCTATCTGCATCAAGTCTCTTGCCACTGGGTTTAAAACTCAAACATGGCTGCATGACAAAAATATGAGGATTTAAATTTATAGCCGTGATCCCAAAATGGTAACTTTGACTGAACTCACTGCTCACCTGTGTAAACCATTTCTACAAGGGGCTTTTCCACACTGACCCTATGATGTCAAGGGATGTGCCCTCCCAACCTTTGCTACTTGTAAATACTCTGAGATCAGTATACCTTAAATTAAGGAGAATTGTGTTTAAGATGTCATGATCTTAAACTTAATATACATTAGGCAATATTTGCACATTTTTGTGATAAATGAGAAACCATTCTTATGTCGTATATCAGACTTTATCCACACAGTTGTTTTTACTCTCGCATCAAGAATCACAAATACGTTCACATCACTGCTACAAACATTCAGCTTCTGCAGTGTCACTGGCCTTCTGTCCTTTTCACGTCTAAACATCTAGCTGTGACAATTGACTTTCTTCATTTATTGATGGACAGTCCTGAATATTCCTACTGTCTGTTTTTATTTTCCATATATATACATTTCAAACCATAGCGATGAGTAATCTTTATTTGTTGCTGCACAGACCTGTAATTCTTCCTTTTCTAAAATGCAACTGTTTACTGAGTGCACAAACACTTATATTCTCAAAAATAAACCATGAAAAACAATATTTACTTTAGTGTAACTGGCTTATATGCCCTACGTTTTATTTTGGCTAAAGTTCTGTTTTGAAACATAATGCATCATGCCTGAATACCAGAATCTCGGAATTCCATTTCAGAGTGTTGATTTTTTTTGGTAAAAGCATCTGTCTGGTGTTGCATTGTGTAACTACAAGTCAGTGATTCATTTTGTTAAATAAAGCATGCTTCTCCAGTATAGAATGTACCAGAGGCTACACTGGAGGTAGAAAGCGATGCTTATCCAATTGCAGCAAAGTGAAGAGGTGCTTAAAACTTTCCATTTATGTAACCACTAGTACATTTATGTTGATATAAAAAATGTTAAGTGGTAATGATACTACATGCCATATGTGATAAAATAATACATTTTAGGATGGGTGCGGCTCAGAATGGCTTGGTCTCAGTGGACAAAATTGTGATAAACTGAAAACCTATTCCTTTTGGAAAATCTAAAAGCTTAGCTTGGTACATATATTGATTCTTATCACACCTTTAAATGGAAATAATACACTTGAAACCCTTTAGAACTTTTCACTTGCAATAAAAAAGTTGCATTTATTAAGTGCTCATACTCTTGCTAATTATATAGCTGCAGTTATATTTTAGACCAATCCATCACTTTCTGTGCACTCCTATGAACTACAATTTTATTCAGTGAAAACATTGAATAATAAATGTTCATCATATTAAGCACTGTTGCAGTAGTCTTGGCTATATGGGGTTATATCCTATCAATGATACAAAAGATCACCATCTTCCACATGCCCAGACTGTCAGGCAGCTTGTGCTGAACTAACTAAAAGGCTAGGTTGGACACGAAGCCTTTCAGAGCTTTACTACCACTGAAGAGTAAGCTCCTCTTAGGCTTTCCAGGACTGGTGGTTGACTTGTGCTGTTACTTTTCTGGGCAGATAAGTACCCATTGGGGAAAAAAACTTATATTTAATTATTTTATTATTGATACTTTTCTCTTTTGAAAAGTTATTGCAAGCTAAGACTTTGTATTTTAATTAACTTTCACAAGAATGTACTGTACTTTTAAATGGGAGAGAGAGTTCTTTTTCCTGCCTGTTTAAAGGTTGTTTAACATAACTGAAAACCATTTTTTTCTGTGGCAAAATTTTGTTTATTTTACTTTGCGGGGCTGATAGTGTTTTAAAGTGCTTTTTACTGTGTTTGTTTTGAAAGACTTTTTTACCACAGTTTGCTGCTCGTTTTCCCTTGGAAAGAGGTATCACTTTTGGCTTGACCATGGAACAATCCGTCTGTCCCATGGTCAGACCTTCCAGCCACAGAAAGAAAGTTAAGCAAACAGTCTTTCCAATTATGGCAGGTTGGCAATTTGCCTTAGGTGGGTGACTCTGCTGTGTCCATACGTTGTACCTCAGATCACTCTTCCTTTACTCTGGATCCCTTTTGTTTAGCACCTACAGCCACTATGGACTGGGACCAGGTCTTTGTCATGTCCTCTCTGGCTGTTGGGGTCTCATCACTGGGTAAGGGAGAGATGCCCTTATTGGTCCTGTTAAGCTTCCCTGTTTTGTCAAAATATTGTGCTCATCCTTGGGGAAGGTTTTTCTACCATTAATAATGTTGTTGATCCCATTTTCCTGTCAAAAAGAAACAGAAAACTAAACATGTATCTTCTAAAATTGAATTAGACAGGAGTAGTTTACTTAGTCTGACCCAATGTTTAATTCAGACCATTGATCCTTCTTATAAAGTAGTTTCTGGTGAAAGACGGACACCTCCTTACCTGAAGAGATTCAAGATTCTGAATCTGGACAGGAAGATTAAGGGAAAGATATTGTGTTTTCTCCTTAGAGTTTGATTCGGACCAAGAGGAAAGCTCAGTTTTCTAACTCTCCCTGCTTGGGGGATGTTTTCAGTGGGAGAACTCTGAGGTGGCTCAGTCCTTTAGCAAGTACTATGAGCTGAGCTGTTACAGTAGAAATTTCTAGAACCTGCAGCCATTCCTCCAGTTCTGTCAGCTTTAAAGGATGTGTGTGTTACTGACTGTAATTTTCCTGACAGTCAGTCAGCTGCCCCTAAAAAGCCAGATAGGATGTGTAAAGTTGCTCAGTCTTGTAAGATTTTTTACACACTTCTCACACCTGATATAGCAGTTATAGCTTTAGTTAATTCTGGTGCTGCTAAACACTTAATTTCAGTCCTACTATCCCTGATAAGGATGGGAAGATTATGGTGGGGAAAAAGTGTATGCTTCTGCAGCTTTTGATTTTCAGAATATTGAATTTCCAGGCTCGTATGTTAATATTTGTCTTGACTAATTGTGAAAATATGAGGAATGTTTGTTTGCATTTTCTTCTTGTCAGAAAACATCTGCTTTAAGAAATTTCTTCTTTTGTTCAAGTCACTACTCTTTGTATCTGTGTGTGTTTGTCTCTGCTGATACTTCAAGGACTATGGCCACTGGTACTGTTTTGACGCAGTTTGCATGACTGCATTCCTAGAACTTGACAGATGAAATAAATGAGATTTTTTTAAATTTATCTTTGGATAGAGACTTTTCACATGTCTGCTGCAGAGAGATCAAAAAGTGTGAGGAAGGGGGTAAGCTGATAGAATTTTTCAGCTGGTCACCCAACAGCTGTGCCCCATGCAGGCGAATGACTCTAACCTTTCAGAAGAAAAACTGGAGGTGAGTAAGCATAAATAGGAAATTTAGGGTGGGAGTGGAACATTGATTGCAAACCCTGTTCTCTGAAATTGAATTTTACTATGATAAACTTTGCTAATCCTGAGTAGTTAAAATGGTTGTTTAATAGACAAGACATGACTGAGAGTCTTTCAAGTTAGAGAAAAAGGGCAGGATGTTAGGAGACCAAGGGAAATATTGAAAATATTTGCAAAATTCTTTAGGAACTTTTATTTGACAGAAGGGAAAGCTGCAGAAGCGAGGGGGAGATAAGACTCCTAATGGCAGGTTGGAAGTTGCATAGAACATAGATCCAAACCAAGAAAGTGATGCAGCCTATTTCTAGGTAAGATCAAGAGAAACAGTTTGGGGACCAGGCAAATGAGAAATCACCAGGGAAGAGGACATTCTATATGGCAGTTCTTGTTTAAAGCAGTCTTTATAATAGAGAATCACAGAGTCATGGAAGGAAAAAATTGGTTGCACTGATTCATGAAGAGGGTAAAGATCCTTAAGATACTGTGGCCTGTAGACTGATTACAGTATTAAACCATGAGTATAAGACAATCCACATGGATTGTGGCAAAAAGAATGTTAACCATAATCCCCAGTAGTAGTCCTGAAGATAAGTGTGGGTTTGTCATCTGTAGATGGGTGTTTGATAATTTTGTTGAGGGCCCTATTTTTTATGTAAGAAGGGAGAAGATGGGGGCTGCACTGGGCCTACTGGGTATAGATGCATAGAAAGCATTTGACCAGGTGGAGTAGGGACTTTTATTCATAGATTTGGAAGAAATAGGTTTCTCAGCAGAGTGTCAGACTCTCTTGGGGGTACGTGTAGCATCAGCATGGATAAAAATATTAGTACAACAGTCCGGGCAGTATAGATTGCAGAGAGACAGAAGGTAAGGGTGCCTGTTATCCCAGTGCCTATTTGCTTTGTATTTGAATTCATTGGCTGATTGGATTAGGAAATCTTATATTGAGGCTATTAAAACACAGGGAAGGGAGCTGAACGTAGCATTGTATGCAGATGAGTGTTCATGTATTTGGAGGCCCAAAAGAGTAATTGGTTACATTTTCTATATAACTTTGAGATGTGCGGTAAAATCTTTGGTATAAAATAAAATTTTAAGTAAGACCAAGTCAGTGATGTTTAATATGGATATAGGTCAAGGTACTGTGGATGATTTCTGTTTTTAGCAGCATACTGGGAAAATTAAATATTTGGTGTAAAAATAGGGTCCACCTGAGTAGACTCTAGGGAGGTTACTTACTGGGCATTGGGAACAAACAAAAAAAATATGAGACATGGAAGAAATTATAATTAGACTTGGTCCAAAAAGTTCAGGCTTTGTAGATATTTATTGCATTCATTTTTTATATGCAGGACAGACTTTCTTAGATCAACAACTCCAAAAATTGATGAGAAGGTGTGAGCTGGGATGAGCTCCTTTATCTGAGAGGGAGTAACCCCCAGAATACCATGACAAAAATCAATGTTCTTCCATTCACTGTTGCAGTATTCTTGGGATTCCCTGCTTAGGGTAGCCTGATTCTGGCCAGTATACAAAAGCCTTAGGTTGCTTTAAGGTATGCTGTATGTTACATGCATGATCCTCGCATAATGTAGGGAATAAAGGTGAAGTCCAGATGTACCATCCTCAGAACATCTTTGTCAGTCTGAATGCCTACATCCTGGTACTAGTTTCTGAGCTGTTGCAACCAAGTGCCCCATTGGGGTTTCATTTTTTCTTGTGTTTTCATTGCATCTGGGGTTTCATGTCATCCAGGAAGGGTAAATGCCAGTGTCAGAGATGGATTCCCCATAAAGACCACCAAGGACAGTGTGTATTTTGCCTTGGTACCTCACATGACCATACATTCTGCACCATTTTTCAGGTTTTTGTACTGAAGAGACTGCATAGCAGGCTTTCTTCCTTGGCATTTTATCTGGAGAATCAGCGACTTATGCTTCTCATTAAGGATACTATGGAAGGAACTTCCTGCCGCGAGGGTCAGCTTTCAGGGAAGAAGTAGATTAAGAAACCTAGACCAGAATCTTCCACTGTCCAGCATCTGCCAGAAGTTTTTCCCAAGGGCTTTATCTGATTCCTCTGCAGTGACTGGGTTGAAGGCCAGCGGGGATCTGTCTTACAGCATGTCTGATCAGGCTTTGGAGACATTTGTTTCAGACATTTGGGGAAACCACAGTTGATCATTTCCAAGGGGCATAGGGTTGTTCCTCAGATTTTAGTTAGGGAAGAAATCCCTGCTACTGTTATTGCATGCTGTCCTGGGTCAGAGCCCTCTAAGATTTACAGGGCAGACATCCCATTAAAGAAAACAACAAAAACTAAACCCTTTTACCCTAGGGATCTACAGAGTTAGTGGCAGGACTTTCACTCAAGGTTTGTTTAATGCTTTGCTGGCATTGAAACCTTTGCAGGGGGTTTCTGTTCCAGGTCCCCCTTGGTCCTCTACTCCACTTAAAATACCCAGGGAACAGGATTCCTGTGAAGAGGAGTTGATTTCCTTCCCATTTGAACTATGGGTCAGAGGAAGAGGAATCTACCAGTCCTGAGATTTCTTTTGAGGACACAATTTCTGGGATAATGGAGAGTTTTAAATGAGATGGAGCTCAGGTCTCTGAGATACATAAGAGGTACTATGAGATGCTGCAGATGGAATCTCCTAAACCTTCTACTGTTTTGGCTGCTTTGTTGGATGCATTTTTCAATACCTCTAAAGCCCCTGATTCACTGCCCCTGGCTACCAAGAAGCCATATAGGTTTTATAGGGTGCCTGAGGACTGTAACATTTTTTACAAGTATTCTGCTGCTTGTCCCATCAGTAGTGTCTGTAGCCTCTGCCAAGCCTTCCCCATTGCTTCCTTTGCCCAAATTACTGCCTTCTGATAGACAGCAGAACCACAGAATGGCTCGTTTACACCTCCTCTATATGTCTACATGTCTTTCCTCCTCCTTTCTCAGGCTTGTCAAGTTGTTTCTAATCTCCCAGATTCTGAGGGTAAAACTTCTGGTCTTTCCCTGTTAGGGAATTCCTCACAAGTGGTTCATCATTCTATCAAGTGTAGTTATGATGCAGCAGATGCCCCTTCTAGGGCTGCTGCTTTTGGTTCAGTGATGAGAAGGTATTCTTAACTTCAGCTTCAACCATTGCCTGATGATATTAAGGCTAAGTTGATGAATGCCCCTCTCGATGATCACTTGTTTGGTGAAAATGCTGCTAATTTAAGTCCCTTCAGGATGAGGGAAAGGCCTTACAGAAATTCAAATGTGTGTTTGTCTCTCCATTTCTTGAATTTCAGAGAAACTACCCCAGTAAGCCTGCCTTTGTTCACAGACAATCTTGCCTTCCTTCTAAGAGCAAAATGAGTGGAAAGTGGGCTACTCAGCTTTTAGTGACTCTGAAATCTTCCTTTCCAGATAAAGCAGGCACTGCCTGACTATCCATTTCTTCCCAACCTCATTCCGCTTTTGGATACCAAAACAGTAGATGTCCTTTTCTTTCATTGTTGCAGAATTCACTCCCTCCCTCCTCCCCCAGTTCATTTCTCTTCTGGATGTGCTGGTTACTTTGTTTTCCTTGGACTGGTGATCCCACTGGGGCTGTCAGTTCTGAGGGTGGTATGTCCGGACATTACCTTTATGCCCTACGCTATGCAAGGAGTATGCTTGTGATGCACGGCATACCTTAAAGCAACCTAAGACTTTTGTATAATTTCTGGAAGTCTGGCTACCCTAGGCAAGCAATCCCAGATGTAAAGAATACTGCGACAGTAAAGGAAAGGACATATACTGTTATGGTAAGATTTTTACACAACAGTACGTTATTGCCAAAGCATATGGTGGGGGGGTAGAAATCCCAGGTGCATGCGTCTATCATGAGGCAATGTTAAAAATGTAACATTTGTTCATAGGTAGGTACTAGGCTGCTGGCCCTGCGGCCTATATAAGCCTAGCCAAAAAGGTTCCTTGGTTTTCGCTACCCAAGAAAATTATTTTCCTGTGCCCCTGTCAAGCAGTGCTGCAGAAGTGATCCCCTGGGTGAATTTTCTATTTCCCATCCAGTCATCAAGATTTTTCTTAAGGCCAATGATGAGCTTTGCTTGACATGAATGGGTGGTTTGTTCCAGAGTATGGGAAGTCTCTGGGACAGGAGTCTATCCCTCCAGCATGTTCTGTTTATTGTGGTGACAAGGTTTAGGTCCCTGGAATATGTGGTTTGGAGAGACTGGGATTTCTTTAAGTGTAGCATGCCCAACAGCTCTGGGTTTGACATAGCTTTGTATGTTATGCAGAGATCGCCTCTGAGTAGGCAATATACGACGGAGTAGAGTTGGAGTTTTTTTGAGATGGTCTGCATATGGCATCTGTTTGAGGCTGGTAATCCTCTTAGTGAGGTATTTCTGTGGCCTTTCCAGTTGTTGTAGGTGTCTTGTGAGATGCATGCCAAACTGGGCATTGTACTCTATAATGGGCCTGATGAGGAATGAGTAGAGAGGAACAATGACCTCCTTTTTTTTCTAAAGAAGAACCCTTTTGTGACGAGGTGTGCCACATAGAAGGTCTATATCAAAACATCAAAGTATTAAAACTTTCAATGTCCTGATATCGAACACTATTCAGTGAACGCTAAGAATAGCAAAGCTGCAGAACAGTGAATTCTTTCCTCAGGAAATAATTTGTTTGGCCATTTCTGTGGCTTCACTATTAGCGCTGTGGTGGAAAGTTACGGGTTGGGTTTAGGTAAGTGTGCAATTGTACATTAGGGTTAGGGGTGGGTTAAGTGAGTTAGGGTTAGGCGTGTGTGCGATGGTGACAGACTTTAGGTTTAGGGGCAGTTTAAGGGAGTTATGGTGCGGGTTAGGTGAGTGTGCGATAGTGACGGACCTTAGGGTTAATATCTCCCAGAGATGGGTGCAAGCAAAGACTGGATTAAAATATTGGCACGAAGTGGAAGCATCAAAAGGAGCATCAACTGAGATTGAGTTGCAGAGGCAGTATCATGTAGAGTGAGTTGAGGATTGCTGATGCAGCAACTGGTGAACCAATACAAGAGATTGGTAGCGAGTGAGGAGGAAGCCCTGAGACTGATCCAATGGCCAATAGATCAGAAAACTGGGTTTAGTACTGAACAGGGAGGAGGTCACATTCATCCATAAGATACTGATGGAAGTGTGAAGATGATTAGAGGAATCTAAGCAGCTGTACTGGGGACAATGTTCCATTGATAAATGGAAGAGAGGTTGTCAGTTGGCATTTCAAAATATTTGCATGGAAGTGGCTACACAAGTATTTTTATATGTTGTTTAAATTAGAAAAAGGACTCGCAGATTTTAAAAAGTTGCTCGAGATATAGTGGTCAGAGGAGAGGCATCTGGATGTATGTATTTTGGGAAGGTCCCCACCTTTAGGAATATCGAGTCCGTACAATTGTCAGTAGTAGAAGTCTTTAGCAAGCCTATTAATTTGGATGGAGCATTATTCTGTCTGGCGGTTAGGAAGCAGGAGTGGGAAATAATTGGATCCTAGCTTTAATGATGTTGCCTAAGAAAATCATTACTAGGCAGTTGAGTGAGAAGCTATGGGTAGAAGAATTATGAGTGATATTTAATGCATTGATGGAGTGAAGGAAAGGGCTTGTAGGTAGGAGGACATTCTTACAGAAATGGTACTTGTGGCAAAGATATGATGGAAGAGAAACGGAGAAGGAGTGTGAGTACAGGATGTGTGACAGAGTGGAAAACCATTGTGAGGAGTAGTTTTGTAAGGATGAAAGAAGGGGAAGGCGGCAAGAGACATGACTATAGAAATAGGTTTGGAGATTAATTTAAATTTGTTTTCACTCGCTTCATAATCAAACATGAGAAATGGTTATTTGATTTGTATGTTTACTAGAAGATTGTAAACAATGTATTGTTGAAAGTCTGAATTTTGTACATATGAATTTTCTGCTAACAATTTAAAATTGAATGCTAATACAAGCTAGATATGGAAAAACAGTAATATTCTGAGGATATTCTGGGATGGCTCTTGCATTTACAATGTAAAAAAGTTAGCTAAAACTGGGGCAGCTATTTTTATTCAGAAGTTACATCATTCAAATTTAAATCAATAGAAAATGGTAGGAATCTATGATAACCTTCCAAGCTGTCATTATAGGCATTGTTTTTGGGTATAATAAAGGTACTCCATGGCTTTATGGCATTTTGTTTACCTGTTTTCTGCAACCTTATAGAATGAATACCAACCATTAGCACTGTTCATGCTTGCTTAGGATCTGAAAGCAGCGTTAGGTTGTTACAGACTGCTGAGGCACCTTAATATCAGAATACCATATACTTTCATGGAAACCTAAGGCTTAACCAAAGTTTGGCTGCTGCTACACTTTAACATAGCATTTGCAGACATCAAAGCTACCATCTCTTCCTTTTTTATCTGTGGAGTAAAAAGAAGCCCTTAGATATCTGTTAGATTAGGGACTTATTGGGCATTATGCAGACTAAAAGGTAAAATATGTAGTGTCGGACATTTTACAAAAGAGAGTTAAGAATAACCTTGCTGGCCAAGCATGAGAGATAAGAGTTCCCAAGGGAAGGCTGCAGACTGTTCTTTTTCTGTTCTCTTTCTCAAATGAAGAACCAAGGAAATGTTAGGGTATTCAGTAAATTCACTATATTACATTTAGGTGGAATAAGGCCTGAAAATATGGAGTCAGACATGTATACATTCATTTTCAGAGAAAGACCGTTTATTAGAAAGGAAAGATAAGCATGAAATGTGCAGAAAATACAGAATGTTCTTTTCTCAAGGGAAAGATGCAATCTTGCCAGCTACAGAACGTTCCTTAATGGAATGTTAAATAAATCACATACAAGATAAGGCCTGAGACCCAAGGCTAAGAAGCCATTACATGACTGTATTCAAACTATGGATCCCCCAGTTAACATCTTCAGTATGTGCCTACAATACTACTGCACTGAACACAGTCAGCAGACATCACCTGGCTTGTATAAGTGGATCCAATCTACCATCTAGCATCATTGCAGCTATGTACTGGTAAATGCAATTATAACCAAATATGACTCTAGTAAATAACTACCACATGCAAGTGACTAGTGGTTTGTGTTGGCCAGTATTTGGATGCTATCTGACTTTGATGTTTTTTCACTTGGTCTCTATAAATGCAATGCTTTTCCTGAATATGAGTTTGATGTCTAGACAACTATATAAAGGGGATGACTGACCCCAAACTTCTGCTTGTGGAATTATCATGTAGATCTTCCATTGTGTTTTATAAGAAGCTGCATTGTGAGCCTAAAGATTCAGATGGCTTTAGAAGCTTTCTCCCATTCAACAGGCACAACCTTTTTCATTGATGGTGTAGTGTGTTACAAGGTTTGCACATTTTCATATTGACACTTGCATATAGTCTTTCTTCTGTTATAAATTAATTACATTTGCCAAGTCAGTTATTGTTATTTTTGTTGTTGGTTATTTTAATAAAACAGTCTCATTAAAAAAAAATGCAGCCAGTACATGTGGTGACAAATAATACTGTAGAGGTACAGATTTTACTGAAAATGGACATGTTATAAGATAGAGGTTTGTATGTGCAGTAGGGTGTGTGTTTAATATGCATACAATGGATATATCTATATCTCTCTCTCGTATATCAGTTTTCCTTGAATTACTCCACATGCCAAAGTATGGAGTGGGGATGGCATAATTAAGATCTTCACCTCAAAGGTTAAAGGTATATGGTTTGAGTTTGACCTCTGGTTATTAGCTAGGCTTGTAATAAACCGCAGCCTGATAGCCCACTATTTACCTATGAACAGCTAGAATGGCCATGCATGATACGGACATGCTACATAAGAGTATGTACTCAGAGAGCAAATGCACTTCTATGGATCATGATGGTGGTCTTTGTCCATTTAAGTGCAGAGCCTCAGATGCCTATTGATTGATGCCAGAAGAAGGCCCCACTGGAGAGCCTCCAACAACCTGTCCACATAAACCTACTCCTGATGACATCTGGGAAATCACAGTGAGGTGCAGCTGGCTTTCTAAGAGTATGAATTCAGGTTCTAGTGGCACACCTCAGTCCTTGTTTGACAGTGTCACCTTAACCATTTATACTATGCTTCAAAACTGGTTGGACATGTGTGGCAGAAACACTGAACCAGACTACAAGGTACTGTATTTTCTGGGTTTGCCAGACATATAGCATACATAAACCTATGGAGCAGTCCATGTTCCTTGGTGGGTTACTTAGCCTTCAATTTTTTATTTTTTTTAACACTGAACTTGAGTTATCCACTTATTAAAAACTGCAATTTAATATATGTTTTTTCTAAAATCAGTCAGTATGGTTTGGACTTTTTTATGTTAATCATGAATTGTGCAAAAGCTTTAAATTCTGAAGAGTTAAAAGAGGCTTTTCTTCACTTTTGCTGTTCTTTCCCACGTGCACCTGCATGTGTACATGAGTGCACACCTCACACATGCACATATACGCATACTCACTCACTCTCATTTCCACACACACACACACACACACACACACACACACACACACACACACACACACACACACACACACACACACACAATTACATCTGGAAGCCATACATAACAAATAATTGGTATTTCACAGCAATATAAATTTGGCATAGTCACTTTTTTTCTAGATAATTCATGTTGATCTGTCCCGGAATTTTGCCTTATTTATGTAAAATTATTTTTGCCACCCTCTGGCACAAAAAATAAATAAAAGACATAACTTGAATTGGCCAACCTGGAAATCCAGAAGTGTTCTAGAAAACGTAGTACTGAGAACATATAAAATATAATGACACTGGGACATAGGAAATACTTCTCCAATAAGTCAAAAAAATGAAGAAATAACTGGCATGAAGACCATGATTTCTAGACACAGCATGTAAATAACAAAAAATTAAAAGAAACAGAATTTGGCACTGAACCATGTGAAGTCAGCCTCAGAGAACATGCATTATTTATCTGTTTATTAGTTTAGTAATTTAGAAAAATAAATTTAGTTGGATATAATTTAATTTTAAAGGGGGACTTGCAAATGAGGCAGCAAAAATTGTATTTCAGTTGGCATGCAGAGTTAAAAATGAAAAATTATTTTGTATTCAGTATTCTTCTTCTTCTTTCGGCTTTTCCCGGTTAGGGGTTGCCACAGTGGATCACCTTGTCCGCACATTGAATGGCAGGGGAGTTTTACGTTGTCGAGTTGCCAGCCCGGCGCCCAACCTTCCACAGAAGGCACACTCACATGCACACCTAGGGCCAACTTAGAGTGTCCAATCCACCTGCAGCATGTCTTTGGGATGTGGGAGGAATCCGGAGCACCCGGAGAAAACCCACACGACCACAGGGAGGACATGCAGACACAGCACAGAAGGCACCCCAGCCAAGGATCAAACCAGAGAACCTCTTGCTGTGAGGCAGCAATGCTAACCACTGCACCACCGTCCCATTTTGTATTCAGTATAACTTTGCCTAATACAGCGGAATGCTATGGAAAACATTTCAGCTGTGTTTTCTGAATAGTTTAAATTAGAAATTTCTGTACTTGAAATAAAATGGTTCTCAATGCATGTGTAGCTGCCTAAGAATTCCAGTATAATTTTAATGATATTTTATAATCATTAATGAAAGCTAGTACCATAACAAGGCTAGCCACCTGGTGGTGTAAACCTTGGCTCTAGATGATTGTCACTGTTAAAGTGACAACCCAACCCATGTGCAAAACTGGGGAAAAAGGAAGGGGCTGTGGATAGATAAACAAACGTTAGTGTAGGATTCCCAAACTACTGACCTGATATTAAGAGCAAACTAATAGAAATTAACACTCTCTCAACAAAAATAAATAAATTTGAAGCACGCTAGGGCTAAGGCTTACTAACTGAAATATGTGAATACTAACTCTGTACTTATTAAAACATGGTATTAAAAACAAAAGTGAGTCTCTGAGACAGTTTCTTCAAAAGGAGATTTTGATTTAAATGCACTTATTTCATTTTATTTTATAAATCTGTTAACCACATAACTACACTAATCTGAAGACTCTTTTCAGGAAGCCCGCTGGCTGGGTGGCACATAAAACCTGAAACAGTGAAATAATGACAATGGTCAAACATTCTCAGATGTACACCAAGTTGAAAATAAACTTTAACAAGAAAAATAAACATTGACCATATTGATGCAATTATGACCATATAAAAAGTGAGACCTAGCTGAAAGGATAAGTTTCCAGATAGTTAAGGTAACACGCACACAGAAAAGTATAAGCAGAGAGAGCTAGCAGCCTGAACTCAGTCATTTCCTTGAAGGGGAGATATTTCCCTGCAGTACATTTAGTTGGAGGTGCATGGCTGAGGTGACATTCAGCTGCAGAGATATGACTGTTGCAGATTCCCAGTGGACAAAGAGAAGCATGCAATTCTATACTTACAACTTTACTGCACCTGCCCACATGCACTTGTTTACTATTGTGTGTTGTGCTTGGTATACAGTACATGTTTATACGAGTAGAACATCCAGAATTGTGCTACAGCATGGAGGATGTCCTGCATGCTACTGCAGCCATACTTATGCACCAATTTGTTTTGTAGGTAATGATCCACAGATACAGTGGAAAGGGTAATGGTCCACACACACAAATAATAAAAGTGATGCCCACTGTATTTTCACTACCAGTGACATCCATAATGGGCAAGCCGGCTGCTGATATTGGTCATTCTGTCTGCTGTTTTTTTTGTGCCTTGGGGACCATGGACATTAGTTTCCTCCAGTGCATTTGTTTATTGAAGCAGAGGGCATAGCACTGTGTGCTTTTCTTTGCCTGCAGTGAATTAGCAACATTAATATAGCTTTGCAGCTGACCATCACTTCAGCTGTGTCCACAACCATATGTACCACCAGGAAATGTCTCGCTGTCCAGAAGCCTGAACCCCTTTATAAAAAAGATGTGGATGCAAGGAATAGCCATTGCCATGTAAACAAGCATTTGGAGTCCTTAAGCAGTTATCCGTTTGTTTCTTGCCCACTCACTTTTGCAGGTAGCTGATTCCAAATAGCTGGGCTTAGCCTATGGATAATTTTCTCCTGTGGATATTTTAAAATGAGGCCTAATGATTATAATGCTACATTCTTTGCTATCTCTGGCTGTGTAGTTAGGCTCTTTGAGTTGTAATTTCATTTTTAGTGGAAGATAGTGCCCAGTTCATAGGTAGGTAGTAGGCTATCAGCCCAAGAGCCTCATTAAGCCTAGCCATCAAGGTTGCCTGGCTTTCACCACCCAAGCAAATTATGTTCATGTGTCCCTGTTGAGCAGATCCACAGAAGTGATCCCCAGGGTGAATTTCCTATTTCCGATCCACTCATCTAGATTTTTCTTGAAGAGTGCTAACGAGGAGCTCTGTTTGACATAGATGGACAGCCTGTTCAGAGCATGGGAAGTCCCTGGAACAGGAATCTAGCCCTCCAGCATATTCTGTTTATTGTGGTGAGCATATTCTGTTTATTGTGGTGACAAGGTTTAGGTCCCTAGAGTAAGTAGCTCTGAGGGATTGGGGTTTCTTTAGGTGGAGCCTGTCCAACAGCTCTGGGTTTGACATAGCTTTGTATGTTAGGCAGACATCACCTCTGAGTAGGCAATATGCTACGGAGTAAGGCTGGAGTTTTGTGAGACTGTCAGCATTTGTGAGGTACTTCTGCAGCCTTTCCAGCTGTTGCAGATATCTTGTGAGGTATATTCCAAAAGGGGCGTTGTACTCTATAATGGGTCTTATGAGTGATGAGTAGAGGGGGAACAATGACCTCTTTTTTCCTGCATGAGAACCGTTTTGTGATGAGGTGTGCCAGTTAGAAGGATTTCCTGACCACTGTGGCGATGTGATTATCAAAGGATAGACTACTGTCCCCCTGGGTCCCAAGGTCTCTTATCACACTTTCGGTGTTAGACTGCTGCCTTTGTGGTAGTTCATGGGTACAGAGTTTTTACCAAAGGGCATGACCATGTACTTTTTGGCGTTTCGCTTGAGGCCATGGCTCCTAACACTAGGCATCTGTCTCAGTGAGGCCATTCTGTAGGATGTCCACATCATTTGGGGACTCTATTATGGTTCCTAGTTTGCAGTCATCTACAACCTTTGTTAGACAGGGACATTCTGTGCTAGCCTGTACTTCAGAAAAGTAGATACCAAACAGAGAGGACCCAGGACTGAACCCTGTGGTACTCCACTTGTCACTGGTTTGAAGTTGGATTTGGAGTCTGCAACTTTGAGTGTGGGTTCTGTCAGTGGGCCAGTTGGCAACCCATCTTGTGACATAGGGCTTTATACCTAGTTTAATGAGTTTATCTAGAATTCCAGAATGAGAGATGGCATCAAAAGCCTTGGCAAGGTCAAGATAGGCTGTGTGAACCACCTTATCCTCATCTATGGCTTTTGGTGCCTGCCTCAGAGAAGTCAATCAGGTTCAGGAGACATGATCTGCCTTTTACAAACCCAAACCGGGTGGGGTCCAGAGTTTGGAGGGAGTTTGGAGGTTACCAATGCCTTTGTCTATAAGTTCCTTGATGATGAGTTCTATGGCCTTGCAGACCAGACTCATCAGGCTAATAGGTTGATAGTTCCCGGGGACTGTGGTGGCTCCCCCTTTGTGGTGTGGGATAACTGTTTCTGTGCACCATTCAGTGGACACAAAGCCTGAAGTGAGGATATGATTGAAAAAGGTACTTGGGTGGGAAGCCAGTTCGTTCTGAAGTTCGTGTAAAATGAAGCCTGGGATGTTGTCCGTTCCCATAGATGCTATGTTCTTAGCTTTAGAGAGTGCAGTTTTTACCTGTGTAGTTGTGATTACAGGGACATTGCATTCTTCCAGTATAGATATGGGGCCTTTGGGGAGGGGGTAAAGTTAGCACTGAACCTACCTGCCAGGATGTTGGCAATATCAATTGGTTCTGTAATTTTCATGCCATTGTGCTGTAACTCGGAGCAGATCTGGGTGTTGTCATTGAGATTCTTGACATAGCTATAGAATGCTTTGTGGTTGTCCTTAGAATCAGTGATGATTTTGCTTTCATAACTAGCTTTGGACGATTTTGAGGGATCTCAGCTTTTTACTGAGGCTGACCAGGGAGCTCTTCCACTCATGTGATTTTACTGTCTTCTGCAACAGTTTCTTCCTTCTGTTGCAGAGTTTGTTTATGGCCGGGGGCCACCAAATTGGTTTCCTTTTTTGGAGGATAGCGCCTTTGTTCTGTTGGGGATCGCATGATCCACGCACTTGTGTAAGTGCTTATAGAGTCCATTTGTGCAGGATTCAGCAGTTTTAACTGTATTGTCCATCTGCATGGGTGTCATGAAGTTCGCCACTTCTGTCTTAAGAAGCATGAAGTTGGCTTTGGAGAAATTTTTTAGGGTGGTTTCCTTAATGGGAGGTGGGGGTGGGATGTGGATATCTATGGTGATTCACTTATGGTCGGATCTGACCAACAAGAAGTTGACCTCAGCTGTGGAACACCTGTCGCTCATGTTGGTAATGACTAGGTCTAGGATATTGTTGCCCCTGGTGGGGGAGTGGATAAGTTGATCCAGGGCATTGGAATTTATGACTTCAAGAAAGAGTTTGAGCAAAGGAGTTGATACACGAGTAGTTTTCCCAGTTAATGGTGGGGTAGTTGAAATTGCCCATTATTAAGATGTTTGGTTGAACCCTAATATTTTCAAATATATCAAGAAAAGAGGAATGGGAATCCCGGGGCTTGGTGGGGGATCTGTAGCAAGCTACAATTTGGATTGCAGTCTTGCCCAGAGTTAGTTGCACTTGGATAATCTCGGATGCTTTATGCTGATCAACTAGCCTGGAGGATATGCTTAATTAATATGGACACACTTCCACCTTTAGTGTTCCAGTATAGGTTTGATGGCCAAAAGGTGTGGTATAAATTACAGCCTGGTAATGCAGGGGTGCTCTCTTGAACCAGGTCTCAGTCACTGCACAGATATGGATGTTCTCCATTTTAAGGAGTGCCTTGAGTTAGTGCATTTTGAGGTTTAGACTTCTAGCATTGAGTAGCATTACCCTCAGTTTTGCTTGCCTGTACCTGTTACGGTGCTGAATTTGTCATTTGAACCTTGCCTAAAAAAGGCACTGTAAGGGTGGTAAGAGCCTTAGCCAGTAATTTTTAACATCTTGTAGGTTTGACAGCCAAGAAAAAAAAATGTGTCTCTCTCTTATACAGGTAGCCAGTTGCACAGCAACAGTTGGCAGTGAAGAGTTTGGGTTCTGCAAAAAAGAATAAATGTGTAAATTATGTTTATAGTAGTTTGTATTTTAAATGTGTCTGAGTTGGAATGGAAGTTGAAAAGAGGGGAGCTTATAACTGATTTTAAGGATAAGCTCATTTTTAGCCAAGACATTACAGGCTGTAAGACTGAGGAGGCAAGGCAACCTATTGCGTAGTTTTAGTTGGTGGAGTGTTTTACTAATAGTGTCAGTATGCTTGGTCCAAGGTGATCCATAAATATTTCTGTTCTGTTAACAGTCCTAATTAGATTTTTGGATTTAGGTTGTTTTTGCAAAGTGCCAAATATCATAATTAAGCAATAACCCACACCTAGGTGTGGGTAATGTTGGATTTACCACAGTTGGCGTGGTTTGGTCATGAGGGCAAAGCCAGAGTGGCCAAACAAAGACAACTGTGGGTAAATCCAGCATTACCCACACCCAGAAGTGGGTTATTGCTATTGTACAATGACATTATTTAAGAAAAAAAATACTTAGTTTTCTTAAATAATGGCATTGTATAATGTCTCCTTGCTGCCCTTCTGCAGCTGGCCAGTATTCTGCGGCAGTTCTGATGTACTGTGCATGCGTATGCTTACGCAATACATCAGAGCTGTGGGTGGAAGCAACGGAGAAAGCAAGATCTCTGTTGCTTTTTTTAAAGCTGTCTCGCTATGTTAAACTCCTTCAACATAGCGAGACACTTTCTATAATCTGTTGCTTTAGAAAGTGTCTCGCTATGTTAAAAGAGTTTAACATAGCGAGAAAGTTTTAAAAAAAGCAAAGGAGATCTTCCTTTCTCCATTGCTTTTTTAAAGCTGTCTCACTATGTTAAACTCCTTTAACATAGCGAGACTCTGTCTAAAAAAGCAATGGAGATCTTGCTTTCTCCGTTGCTGTAAGAAAAAAAACAAAAGTTATACTAATGGAAAAAGTCCGGACGACCGGACCTTTTTGTATTAGTATAAGTCTGATTCACAACGTGCACGTTGACCAATCAGCATGCACATTTTGGAATATTAATGGGGGGTTGTTGTATAATAGATTTTAGGCGATTTTTATTAGCGGAATATTTTTTTTGGTCCTTTGGTACAAGTCTGTAAAGCTACATTGTAGTTTCTATTGCATGGTCAAAGTGTTGCTACATGATTCATTTAGTAAAGGATGAAGTTGAGCTGGGCAGGTCAATGGTCATCACTGATAAATTAGGAAAATAATGGATCAATAATGGATCCTTGAGTTCCTAGTTCAGTAATGTCTTTGGTCAAAAGGTGATTTGTTAGGTATAGTTGGAATGTTCTGATTTGGAGGTAACTTTGAAACCATCTTATTGTATTTGGGTCAAATTTGAATTTAGGCTCATAAAGGAGCAGGTTATGGTTTACTGTGTCAACTGTTCTTGTCATATCAATGAACAGGTCCTGTGTTACTATTGAATCATTCATATTGTATAAATGCTGTCAGTGGTTGTGTTTAATGTTGTCATGGTACTCAGAGTTTCTGAAAACACGTTGTGCATAACATACAAGTTTACATTTATTTGTGATCTCAGAGTTGTCCATATAGAAGGCTTTCAAATGCATTTGTTGTAGGGCACAGATTGGCTACACATCTGTAATATTTGTATTCCTAAGGGCTAGATTTTTGGGGGAAGAGCGATGATTGTTAAGACAGTGGGGAAAAATACAAGTGATTAATGAGAAGTTGCATGTATTTGTGGGAGGTGCTATGAAGTAAGATGACATTTTCAAGAAGGTGGGGTGAAGTTTTTGAGAGGTTAGAGCTGGCTTTTTCATTTAAATTGAGAAGAGCTGTCTTTTGACTTCTTTTACATTGAGTCACAAAGTAAAATATTGGGCTGTAAGCTACTAAGGTGCATAGTTAGGTGGGTTGAATATGGGAGTCGTGTTGGGGAATTGGACATGGATTTAGTCTTACTTCAGGTCATTTAGTTATCTAGCTGGAAGTTTCTATAGCCTATGACAAAGATAAGGCTTCCTGTTTGTATTAATGGCTGATTTGGAGTCCTTGATATTGCTTTTTGCAGAAGTGTTTTGGGCTGCAAGCTAGTACAGTCTGTCTTAAAGAAATAAAGCGTTTGCTGCATTGGTAGCAGCTCTGGCCCTTTTCTTAAGGTGGTTGTATCTTTTTCATGTTCGTTGTTTGAGGCTTGCTGTTTCCACTTATTCTAGGTTGAATCCCTGGATTTAAGTAGTTTTAGCTGTGAAATCCAAGAGGATTTTGGATCTGTACAGTGGTAAATAGTGGACCGATCAGTGTACCAGAGGTTCTCATTTAGTAGCTGCTGTTTAATTTCTGAGAATGGTGGGTAGAAGGTGGTTTCTTTACTGCTTAAAGGACCACTTAGAACTGGGAAGTAATCACTTAGAGTATTAAGTGGTGTACTGATATTTTTTTGCAGTTCACATTTATGTTGGTAATTATGAAACTGAGAATAGAGTTGCTGCTTCTCAGACATTTGAGTCTTGTAGGTTCTTTGACTAGTTATTCCAAACTGTATAACAGAAAAAACATTAAGAGGATGGTTTGGAGCAGTTCCAGTATTAATATTTAAGTCACCTATTGATATTGTGTTGTGTGAAACTCTAGTATCAAATATGTCCTGTATTAGGTGATTACTTGTTGTAATATGGTTATTGAAGATGGGAAAGGGGGGGTGTACACTAATGCTGGTATGACCATCAAGTGTAAGATGTATTGATATCCAGTTATTTTTTTATGTATTTATTTTACATTTGTTTACTGGGAAAGTCTGACTGGGCACATATCCTTTTTCAGCGGAGGTCTGAGGAGAAAAGCTCTACATTGAACATACAGAAATACAATACATCAGTAGTATACATCGGACAAGAAGTTAAAACACTAGCTTAGACACAGTTTGGACAAGCAGCTATACATAAAGGCTAATTAATGGACTATCAAGTTTAGATAATACATGATAACTTTGAACCAAATGAATAAGAATCAAAGATTAAATGATAACTAGAGAGATATTACATCATTATACATTTCCGTATAAATAGAGACCAATATGACATTACACAATTTCTGAATATAGTTTACAAACAAATGGAAATGTCTAGTCTTAATATGTCATCAGCTCTACAGTGGTATAGTACTGTGTAATGTTAGTATGCAAAGAGGCATATTTATAGAATAGACAGCGGGAGATGGTTATGCTTTTGGTTTGCTTCACTTGAATCAAAGCTTACTTTTCTGATCGCAGTTGATAAGTTCTTGTTAATAAGTATTGCTACCCCGTCACCTTGTCTGGGACCCTGCCTATTTTCTAGGTATATGGTATACTTGGAGTTAATGTAACAGAAAGGAGAATAGTTGTCCTTTAGCCATGTTTCTGTTTTTCCTGAAATGTGTGGTTTTACATCACAAAGCCAGGTTTTATGGCCTAGCCACTTGTTGATTATGCTGCTAATAATTAGAGAGGCAATTTTTAGGATATTTTTGTCATTGCTGTAATGGTTAGTAGGGTTACCATAGGAACTTTGTTGGTTTGGAAGCTACTGTCTTTTTGCAGTATGGGAATGTTGTACATTATGTGTTAGGCCTGGGTTTGGTTGAAAGTCTCCTGCTTATTGCACTTTGATGAATAAATAGAATTTAATGTTTTTTATTGGGCTGATGGTTTAAAACAATTTGTAAGCAACAGCTTTGACATATGTATTGCCTTTGATTAATGTAGGTTAAGGAATAGTGGTGAATGTAAGATGTAGACCTTGGATAGCTGTGTGGATTGCAGATCTCTGCCTACTCTAATAGATACCCAGTGAGACCAAACCCCAACTCTTATCACCATTTACTTTTAACCTCATTATTACAACTCATCCCAGCAATATCTCCTATATCATCACTCATCCACCCACTTTTAAAGACCACTTCCCATAACATTCTGCCTAAACAAATCGACAAGTCAAATATCCCCCAAGCTAGTATCTTTCAGACCCAAGTCCCTTCATTAAATGCCCATTGTACACTAAAGGTTTGATAGTATTGATTGATCCACAATACTCTCCTTTTCTGATGCTTGGATTGCAAACTGAAAATTAACAAACTTATTACTCCTATTTCAGGACACTCACTTCTTGGTAATCTCAATCTCATATTGACAGATGAAGCCACTGTCTCACTATGACAGTTTAAAAGTACTGTCCTTGCATTCCATACAATTACAAACATACAAGTTATCTTCACAATCCAAACTCTGTCCAGTATTTCCAACATACCTGGTTGGACCACATCCACTCCTGTAATCTTACCACTATGGAGTTCTCTCCCTTTCCACCATAGTAACTTTAGCTGCAGTAAGGTATTCCAACAAGTTAAACAGTTTCTCTTTTGCATACTAATATAAGCTCATGTCTCGATGGCTATGTGGTTTCTCAGAATGTTCCTTCCACCTCTTAACCATTTTCCACATGTTGGAAGCACATTTCCCTTCTTTGGTTCAGAGGTAGCTATTAGGCATGTGGTCCATGTAACCATTCAGGAGTCCAGCCCAATAGATCCAGAATACTGGTTGATACACGACTTGTTCAGATTCTCACAACTGATAAATAGAGGCTCAATTTCTAGATTATAACAAGCAGCTCACAAATTGCTTATAGCCTTAGTCATTTGTAGTAACTGCCAAAACCACAACTCTTCCCCATAAGGACAGCACCGCCTGCACATTCCTGCCTCCAATGAGGATCAGCCCCAAAAGTGAGACTGATTACTGCCCCTATGGAGGAGTATGCATATGTCTTTTCCTGTTCAAGTGGTAGAGCTGCTATATAAATTGGATTTCTTAGGCCATAGCCAGAGCTTTATCCCTCTATGCCAATGGTGATGGTTTGACCAAGGGTACTGCCTTCCCATTCTGTGGTACCAAGCAACTTTTCAGAACTGTTCTTAATGTCATGTGATTATCCTTTCATGACCTCTCCAAACGTATCTCATTTGTGGACCTTCTCTTAATCTACAGCTGCTGTTACTACCTTTATGGCCTATTGCTGCCATTTGGCCCATTCAAGGCAGCTCCTGCAAGCATTTCTAGGAAAGCCTGGTGTTCTTCAACATTTCTTAATGTTAATGTAATCGCATTTCTTAATGTTAATGTAATCGGCACCAACTGCCATCTTGGCTACAGGTTTTCATTTCACATCCATGACTGAGATCTTGAACATTGTCTTTTCAAGGGAGTAGTACTGTTTATTGTATGTTATGTTGTCACAATTTAAAATATCACAAATGAAAAGTCATACTTGCGTGCTGTTGGCAACTTGCAACACCAAAGCTTGCTTCTTTGAAGTGCTGTGTTGTAAGGTCATATGACAAGGAAAAGAGCAAATGGTGGGTTTTGAGTTTTCATGAATTCTTACTCTATGAATTTGCACAAACTTGGATGTAGTATACAGAGGCTGAGGTTGGGGGTTACAGACCCACATTGGGGGTATGATGGAGTATGACCCCTCCCACGCCAAAACATTTCATTTTTAGTGTATTGTGCTTAATACAGCAGTTTTCTACAATTATAATTTTAGGTAGTTTGGATATTATAGTTACAATGTTTTGTAGGACATCTCTTTTTTAAGACTCTGTGTTGTTCCCAACTTCATAAATAATGCAGTCAGTCTTCATTGATAAGAGATTACCTTCTCTGATATGGAAGGCTCTCCAAGAGACTGGCTGCCTTTATTTTGGCACTAGAAGTTTTTTCAGCCAATAACTTGCCTGAAAGTTGAAAGGAAATCATGGTTAATTGATAACTGTGCCTCTCTATTCAGTAAAGTCTCCTGTGAATATGGTTTTGAGTCTGATATGACCATAAGGACTACTATTGAGCTTTGTTCCAAGGCACTCATGTCAAGTACAGTTAGGAGCATCCCTGTGTTCAAACATGGCGTTTATTATGGACAATCGCAATAGGTACAGAATCCATGGAAGGATTGATTCAAACTTTACTTAAATAACAAAAACTAATTGTAACAATGTTTTAAATCTATCTAATACCATACTAACTGATGACCAACAGAAATTACTCAATAAAGGATTGGGATTTGTACCCAGTTTCTTTTCTGATCAATATAAAATTGCACAAGATGTTTTGAATTTGTGTTGCTGTCTTAACCTAAAAATATTATTTTCAGAACAAAATACAGCTAATTCTCAAAGATCTGCTGAATTTCGATTTCATAAATCATCTTTTCAACCACCCATGAATAAAAATGTAGCTATTTTTCAACAAGTTGTATTAAGGGACCTGCATTTTCCACATTTTGAATCTCATATTTTACAGGATAATGTTAACACGTCTGAGAAAAAAGCTCTAACTGAACTTTAAAGATAATCACAATATTGCCATACTCCCAGTGGACAAGGGAGGGGCAGTGGTTATTTTGAATATGGATTATTATATTCAAGAAGGGCTTGGACAATTATCAGATTCTGTATGTTATATGTACATGGGAATTGATCCTACAATATTTAAAAGAGATAGATGCAATTTTAGATTCAGCAGTGGAAGAGGGCATTATAACACTTAATACAGCTCAACATCTTAAGGTAAATGATCCCTCTAAACAGATTTTGTATTTACTTCCTAAAATACACAAATCTATTACTAACCCTCCAGGTAGGCCCATAGTATCTGGAAATGGTTCACTCACTGAACCACTATCAGTGTTCCTAACTGAACAGCTCAAACCATTACTCAAACAAGTTAGGGCTAGGATACAGGATACCACGCAATTTTTGCGAATTATACAGGATACACAACTGGAACCTCATTGGCTTATGTGCACTCTTGATGTTAAGTTTCTGTATACGAGTATACCACACTGGGCTGGGCTGCAGGCTCTGCAATATTGGTTGGAGAAGGCTGAACTGTACCCACCGGGTTTCAATACACTCATTATCTGCATGTCCGAGCATGTGCTTAGTAAAAATGTCTTATACTTCCAAGGAGAATGCTACTGGCAACTACGGGGGACGGCCATGGGGGCATCTTTTGCCCCCATATATGCTGATCTTTTTATGGCCTACCTTGAGGAATGCCTTATTTACAATCCAATGCACAACATCTATATGGTTGAGATTGACATCTGCAGGAGATACCTGGACGATTGCTGGATGGTGTGGCATGCTGATTCATCATATCTATATGAGTTTGTGGAATATCTTAACAGTAACATCTGGGGAATTGAGTTTTCTGTTACCTTTTATCGTGACACCATTAATTTTCTGGATGTTACTATTTATAGAAATGATGATCACACTTTGAACATAAAAATTTACCATAAATATCCACAATATAATACATTACTGCATGCTTCTAGCATGCATCCGCGCCACACCATTCGCAATATCCCCAAATCCCAATTTCTCAGAATCAAACGTATTAGCTCCTCCACTATTGATTATGAGGATGCTAAAATTTATCTGGAAAATAGATTCTTGGAGAGGGGGTATCGTACTACTGATATTGTATCTGCAAGTACATGCTCGGACAGGCAGAATAGAAATACATTGCTTGAATATAGGGACTGTACATCGAATCCACAAGATACCATCATCAGATTCATTACTACATTTGGTAGGAATCATCAGGTGATAAGAAATGTTTTGAATGATAATTGGAATATTCTGATGGCTAATGATTTTCTTCGTGATACTTTAGGAACAAAATGCCAGTTGTCATATAGGAGGGGCAGAACTCTGGGATCCCTGTTCTCCCACTATAAACAGAGGGAAAGTGGAGGAGCCAAATATAAACAATTGACAATAGCAGGGGATGAACTTTTGGGAACTTTCCCTTGTGGTCATTGTTCTTCATGTAATCAGGTGAACAAGTTGAAACAATTTCCGAGTTCTAACAGTAGTAAAGTTTATAATCTCAGGATATTTGCTATTTGTTCAAGTAGCTGGGTTATATATTTGGTCACATGCCAGTGTTCTGCCTTCTATGTAGGAAAAACTTCACGATCACTTAGAATAAGAATAGGTGAACATCGGAGTGATATTCGGAATAAGAAACCCACAAATGCTTTTTATCAACACACTATTAAACACCCTACAGCAAAGTTTATGTTTACTGTTATTGACAGAATCACTGGTAATAGGAATAATCAACAGGGATGGCAAAACATACTGAGCCATAAGGAAAAGTACTGGATTATCCATCTTGGAGCCTTGTTTCTACCTGGTCTAAATGACCACTTATGATAAGTATATTGTTTATATACACATTGATTTATGTATTACTTGGCTCATATGGATATCTCCTTAATGTATTATTTATACTAAAATATTTTGTTGGTTAGCCAGTATGTTGTATTATTTGGCAGTCCTAGCGTTTTATATGTTAATATCGTGCATATGCCATTTGTTAGTTTATTCCTGATGCAGTTAATTAATAGCAGTTCACAACCATATATCTACCATCACACATTAAATACATTATTTTTTTATAATTATATGGATAATATTAAATAACATTTTCAAGTTGATATGCATTTATGAAGCCTAAGAAATTATACACCAGAGTCCTCCAGTACAGATCATTGACATTGCAACGGGTCATTCCGGTACTGAAAGTTATTAGTGAGGTGTTATTGAGCACTACATACAACACAATGGCATGCAAACTGATGACTGAGGAGAATAAAATGTATTTATACATTCTGTGCAAATAGAAACTTCTCACAGTAATAACATATGATGCTCTTAAATCCAAGATATACCAGTAGATGGCAAATCTCTGCAAAATCAGCATAATGTCAAGCCAGCTTACATGCAAAAAGTTGAACTGCCAGTCAGCATTTCATAAACATTCCATAGGAGACAACACAGCTCTTGAAGCTTCCAGACATTGACAGGTTATTTAATGAGTACAGTAGCTGTCATTCTTCTTTGGGAAGTGTAATCACATACTTAAGTATGTAGAAAGTGTTTTTAAAAAAGCACTAAGTGCAAATGTACTTATTGCAGTGATAAATCCTTTAAATGAGCATTGCTGCTTCAGGGAAACATAACAATTGTGGAACTAGGTGCCATATATCTTACAAAAGGACAAAAGTACTAGAAATAAGCACAGAGATAGTCATAAAATAAACAGAAGCCCAAACAGACTAGTACAATAAACCATAATTTTAAATATAAATCAAAACAATGGAAATAGCCCAAACCACACAAGCAAACTTGATAAAGAAAATATAAAAAGTTCTGATGAATACATATAACATTTAATGACTGAATATTTGATCAAATTGATATTTGCATTCATAATAGGGGTCTATATACAATTGTCTAAGCCACAAAGTAGCAAATGAAGAATGTATTATATTATAGAACAAACTGATGACTGATTTCAAATCAATTTGGAGGTGGAAGATGTTGAGCTTTTCGCTTACATAAATTACATCTTGTCTAGCTGCAATACTTGTGTAGTAACTCATCTCTGCCATGCTGCTATTTGCATGACACATTACATTTCTTTGCAGTAGAAAGAGATAATAAGCCTATGTAGTATACCCTTAAAATACATTCAGCATTCTAGTCTCTCTGGATTTTCTCATTATTAGTCCAGAAGTTGCATCACAATTGCCAACCATCACCGTGAAGTACTTTCACCTCAGAGTATTCTGTCCCTTTAATCTTAGGCCTGGGCTCTCTTAATCACTTTCTATCTGTCCTGGTCAGGATGACCTCTTTATACCTCTTTGGCCCATATCATGTTCTTTTATCTCTTTATAGCCTCATATTAGAAGAACTTTAGTTCATTCAGTCCAGATCATGTCCTTTCTAATCAGTTTCATGCACTCATGTTGTGTCTTTCCCATGGGCTCCTGTAAGCAGTCTGCTGCCCCTCTGCTGTATTGCCTCCAGAAGTGCGCACAGGTTTCACGGTATAACCGGACATGGACCCTGTGTAGCAGAAATAGAACCTCTTTGCTTCTGGTGTCAGTACCCTGGAGAAGCACACCAGCTTGTCACTGCCAGCTCACATTGCTCTCTGTGATCCAGTACAGATGTGCTTATCATTCCCAGATCCCTTTCCTGCTCTGTTACAATCTGTTCTAGTCTCTTCGGGTGATGATTTCACAACCAGATTGCTGTGGCATGAGTGTAGTAGTTTGCATTTCTTTGCACTGAATGCTAATTGCCATCTTTTGACTTACTTGGCCAGCTTTTCAAAATCTTTTTTGTAGGATATGGCTTAGAACATATGAGAGTTTTGAGTTACTGCGGTCCATTCTACCATCACACTATTCTGAACTGGACACCCTGATTTTTACTGATAGGGTACACTGTTGTAGGACAATTTCTTGGCATCCCATATCGGAAGGGGCATGAGGAGATGAGTGACGATGACTTGACACAGAGAGCCTTCAGGCATGGCTAGTTATGCAACAAGTAGAATCCGAAATAGAGCACTTTATGTAAAGGTTACTTACCTGTATGATACTTATTCAAGGCAGGACTGTAGGAATAATATCATAATGCCCTAGAACATGAAACTAAGTTATTGAAAGCAAATGTGAATGAGGCCAGAAAGAGAGAGGAGTAACATGTTGAAGTTGGTGATACAGACCATACACTTAAGTATGCTTCTTCCCGCTTTTAATGCAGACATAAACTTGGAGAGAGATTGATCACATATGTAATAGTGGTTGCTGAAAAAACTGTACTCGTAATAACCACCTGCAACTGCTGCCTAAACTACGTACCTGAGCATAATCATATGATTGATGATAATGCCCATTCACTATTTGGTGTACATCCCATCAACATGAAAACCAAAGTGTACCTGGACTTTCTAACTTGCTGTCTCTTCAGCAGTAAGCCTTCTGAGGTTTCTTTGCACAACTGAAGTAACTGGCCTTTGTTTCATGGATGGCTATCCCATAACCCCAGTGTTTATACTGAAAATAGGCTGTATCAGTTCTATTGGATGATTCTATGGCTATATTCTGGAAACTCAAAGGTACCTATCAGTGTGCAGCAAGGGGGAAGATGTTCCTTTGCAACCAAAAACAGGAATGCCAGTATTATGAACTGCATGACTGATGAGACAACAGAGGGAGGCAGAAGATTAAGAACACCCTTGGGCATCATCCAGTAAGGAGAGGAATGGCACTTCAAATGGCCCCAGCTTAAGATGGTGCATTCTGTGCCCGCCTCAGTGGAGGTACATAATGGTTTTAGAGTGGCCAGTGCTGGTATTCTTCACAGTTTGGGAACAATTTGACTTTTTTCCTTGGAGATATATATATATATAGGCTGCAGAAAGAGATCTCAACGGAAGTGGTCAGACTAACACATTAAATGAAGATGAGGTTGTACAGGGACAAAAAAGGAGGCCTTGTGCAGCAGAAAGAGAGGCAAAAGGAGAAAGGTTAGTAATGGCAGGTTACTAATCATTGACACACGCATCGAGCAGACACCGAGCAGACACAAGTTGGATAATATCAGGGGCTTATTAAATAAAAACAATTAAGCTTCTTGCCCCTCACAAAAGCTTCATTTTATTTACATGTGGCAATGAAGGACACTGACTTAGTCATTTCCATCTTTAGAACATTGAAGGGCCAGGAATAATTTGTTTGGTACCATTATCCTCAGTGTGATGTCCACTTTTATTTTTATTTATTAATTTTACACTTGTTGACCGGGATTGTCCGACTGAGCTGAAGAGCCCTTTTTCAGCAGAGGCCTGGGGAGAAGAGCTCCAACATATACAATTTCCATTATAAATTAGCATTAAACAGCAATGTTACAGGATTATTACAAGGCACTAATTAGCAATACAATGTTAGTTTTTGGGGTAAGTGGTTACAAAAACCCAGTTTTATCATAATGTAGTTGCATGAAGGCAAGACAATTTATATTTCTCCGAGGTGATTTGCTTAATAGATTTTAGGAGACCATAGAAAGAGTAGTGAAGGAAGATTAGAGAGAGACAGTGAGAAGAGTTAAGGACAGAAAGTAGATTAAGGAATGGGAAGTCAGGGATGTTTAAGGAGGGACAGTGCAGTGGCAAGACCAGTGACCTTTAAAGTGCTCTTTGGTGGCTGTCTTAAATTGTTTAGGATGTGTAAGGATCCTGATTTCTAGTGGGAGCCTATTTCAGGCAATAGTGGGGTGATAGCTGTACATATTACGTCCAAATTTAGACTTGGGTTTGTAGATATGTAGTAGGTCTTGGTTAGAGCTTTGGAGAGGTCTGATGATAAAAGGGACTCCATCTTAGTTTTGTCTTTAAATTTTGCTCACTTGATTAGTGGCATCTCTTCTGGCTACTTCAGTGACCTGCGACAGTGTTTTCCCTATTGTGCCACTTCATCTTCACTTTTTAATATTCTCATCACTAGTGTATGGGCTGCCACTCTGTCTGGAATAATACAATGGACTTGCTCTTAGTACCAGGGGCACCATCTATGTAATGGACGGCAAGTTTGTTTTTATTTGATATTGTTTAGTTTTTATCTGCTATTCTGTTTTTTTTTTGTTTTGGTTTTTTTGCACCTTCTTATTCTAACAAACAGTTGAGAATTCAAACATAGAAACTGAGACTGTACTTCAGATTCAGGCCTTTTATCATTCCATGGGCAGTTATTGTTTGTACTTTACCAAGGATGGGCTTATGTGATGCACATCAAACCAATATGCTACTTAAAGGAACAGGATAACAGTGATGCAAAGGGGAGCATGATAACCTCATTTACTGATTGATTGTTTAGCAATATTACCAAGCTGCACTACCATGGCATTTTTTCACAGTATCCCTTGATGTTGTCAGAGAGCCTTGGAAATTTAGATTTGGTATCATTGCATTTATAATTGTTAAAGGCTTTTTTAATCATTTAATTTTTATACAGTGTTTGCTATGTCTGCACATACTGCATTGTCAGCTTATTTTTCTCATTATTTGGGGAACCACTGTTGTATTTTAAGTGTGATGAAAAACATGAAACCTTGGCTTCTTTAGAGGTACTATAGGTTGTAGGCATGAGTGGTGAAATGTCATACTCTGTAGGGAGTTCTGATCTGTGGGTAGGTGGCTTTGTTATACTTTTTCCCCCTGGCAAGCTTCTGTCTGTACCTAATGACCATCAAGCTTACCCCCTGTCAACTTATCTCATTTGTTCTCTCATGCTGGGTACCTCTGCACTGAGGATGACAACTGACCAAAGGGGCCATTATTCAAATGGTTATGACACGTTATTTGTGACCTAGCTGGTATTCTGGTGAACAAGTGTTTTTTGCCCTAACCCCATTCCTGCTGGCTAATGTGAGTGTGCATGTCACCTCATGTGCATCCACTGCTCATCCCGACATGTGCCTGGTCACACACTCACTCCTATGATACATATTATCAGCTTAGGCTTGCCAAACCATTTCCTATCAGTCCTTGGCCATTCATGCCATGCAAGCCTCTGCCTACAAGTGAGCAATTGAGCACATGGTAACCATCATATGCAGTATGGGCAGGTTGGTGTAAACCACTCAGTCTGCTTTGTTCTAGTGCAAAACGCATTTTCAAACTCAGGTGGTAAAGCCTGGGCTTCATCCTTCGATGGTACAGAGTTGGGATCCTAGGCCTACCTCTCTACTAGGAGTTGCACTTTTATGGAAGTACAGGTGATAGTATAGGGGTGTGCTTCTTTGGGTAAGTCCTGTGTGTTTGTGTGTAATCCTTTATATTCAACATAAATGGTTATTTATAGGGAAACAGTATAAGATGGTGGTAGTACAAGGGTTTAGGGATAAATTATTTCTTCTGGATGATTATTGCTGGCTGTATTTCTCAGGTTTTGGGGAGGGAGAAGTCCTACGAGTAGAAAATAAATCTTAAAGGACAAAGTAGGGGCAGTGGAACCATGATGGTCCTGCTTTTATTATCCCATGCTGCAGTTGTAGGGCACAAACTACAACATCCAAGGGCCAGGTTATGGCTTGGCTTTAGCAGGAGGGGATAGTAAAGAAATTCAGTGTGGTGAGACATGGAGAACTATTTTTTTTCTTGAAAGCTAAGAAGGTATGGTCCAGTTACAAAATGCAAAAGCTTACTAGGGAAGATCCATAGGGAGAAGAAAGAAATGCTTTTTACACAAGATGCATTAAACAATATAAAAACATTGATGTTTGGGGGTTGTGTACTAGATAGACACAGGCTGTAGCCATACAGGTGGTAGAAAAATAGACATTAGAATTATGGTAAGGCAAACTCTGTTCCCCCAAGCTTCATTTTATTAAGGAGAGTAATTATGGGAGATGGTTATTTTTAGAAGATACATTCACAGATGCTGCAGACTGGAGCAAATATAGCCACAATATCAATTCTCCTGTTTTTTTTCGAATGTTTCTGATCCCTACAGAGGGTTACGGAACTCAATGTGTTGAGTTGCAGCAGATGCTAAAGTAATATGTGCTGTTATATAAACTGTATGGTCATAAAATATCATCTTTAATGAAGAAAAATAATATATACTCCCAACAGTTTGTGCATAATAAATTGTATGATAAATGCTAACATTTTTACACGATTCAGTCATTGAGAATTTTGTACAACCTGTTGACTAACTTAGCATTTAAAATCAGTTAATGAACCAATGCATGTAGAGCATTTAAAGTATAGTCAAGATTACATGCAAATACCTTGCTAAAATTATCTATTCCCAGCACAAAAAAAAAAAAAAAAAAATGGGTGGGTGGGGCCTTGCCTCTTAACATCATTAAGTGGAAAGGCAGGGGGCATAATTTCCTGCTGAAGTCAATCCTGGTAGACTAATTAGTTTATGGTATACAAGAGATTCCACCACCCCCATAAAAATGTGAACCAAATTTCAAATTTCATTGATCCTCAGAGTTCAACATGTACTTTCTTTTTAGGCTAAGACCTTCTTTGAAGGTTGGGCGTTCAGCTGGCACCTCAGCACCCGTAAAAAATCTACTGCCAATCATTAGTGGACCGGAGTTCCGCTGTGGCGACCCCTAACCGGGAAAAGCCGAAAGAAAAACAACAACAAACTTAGTAAAATCCAGATAAGGTGCTCCTGTGTCAGCAGTTAAAGAACTCTAATTAGTCATGTGACTCCCAAAATGTACCTTATTAGGATCAGGATTGCCTTCCTTTTTTTGATTTATACCTGTGTGAGACTCTGCATCCAACAGGAAGGCTTTCAATCTCTAAAGTTAATCAGTGAAACAGCATGGTAAATGTCAACACTGTGTTAACATCCTTCACTGCGCGTAAAGTATAATGTTGTCAGGTAGGGCTTTATTAATCTCACCCAAGGCCTCGAAGTATGAATCAAATATGCTCTCTTCCACCTCCTTAAAGGCATTTATACATCTAATAAGCTGTGTTCCACCTCCTCATAGGCCAAACTCTAAGAGCTGTTGAGGGAACCAAACATCTTCAGGGATCCTTTCACACTCTAAGGTTTCTTGCTGTCACTTTGTTAGCCAGGGAATCTTATTCACTGAGGACTCCAGTTGACTTCCTCAGAGTGTTAGTTTCTCTTCTGTTTGAATATAATTCACCCCAGAAACCTTCATAATGATGTGAGAGTTGTGCACCATAGATCCATCCTGCTTATCTGAAAGGCAACACTGTTCTGTTCACTGATCACTGTACTAAATTTGCTAGAACCATACATTTCATTATTCAGAGATCGATTAAAGAGGAAAAAATTATTTTCTCTGGGACCTTCATGCCTGAAAGGCCCACACTGTTCTGCCATGCTGCAATCAGCACTTGGGTAAGATCTGAAAAAAATACAAAATCAGGCATACCAACGTGCGCCTCGCATGTGTTGTATACTCCAGCATGAACATTTTGATCATAAACTAGAGTTGCAGTTAAAGCATGTTCTCTTTTACAGCAGACTCAAAACATTTCTATTGGAGTGACTTTATTTTTTTCTTAATGAAAATTTGCCCATTGGAAATAATGTTGCTTCTGAATAGATGCACAGAAAAAAATCCACTTTATGAAGAGTTGGAAGGCAGCAAAGTCATCTGATTTGCACTTGCTGGTGAGAAAGAAATTCTGTTGCCTCTTGACTAGCTGCGTTGTGTACATACTGTCCATTGTCAAAATAGAAGCAGTGTCACTCTGATTTGAATCCTTTGTTGTAAGTTATATACTTGATTAATTTAGCATCATAGAAGCTCCAGTAATTTAATCTATAGAGTGCTGAACAGACATGGCAATGTTTGATTTACATTACACTAAGCAACAATGCTGTGCTTTTATACTACAGATTATATAGTACACAATAGTAATATTATAGTTTTTATATTTTAAAACATAACACTGGTATTGTATACTACTGACCTTTTCTTATGGTAACAGGTAACTTATTTGTAATAAAATATTCGTTTGAAGGTGTAAATACATTGAGTCAACTAGCACTTCCCATAAAGCAGACAACTAGCGTGTAATACAAGGCTTATTCACGTTTACATGCTAAAATACCTTTACAGAGGCAAAATGCTGACTGTTTTATGTCTGTAACTTCTACAGTTCACATTTAATGTGAAAAAAAAATTAAAAAAGTGCAACGGAGTGAAGAAACTGCTTTTATGTTTTACCACACTAACTTGCATACCAGTGCAGTTTCCTTGCACCTTGATTTTCAGTATTTGAAAAGAAACCCAAGCTTCTTCATAGGGAATACTTTGATTTTCAGTATTTGAAAAGAAACCCAAGCTTCTTCAAAGGGAATACTTTTATGAAACTACACAATGAGACAAGCTGTCATAATATGTTACTTTTATGTACCATTACCTCGTAAATGATCTTTTCCCTCTATTAAAATGCATTTAACTTGAATGCATGCTTCCCCTTTTTTACTACAAAATTTACCCATACTTAAATTTTATTCATTTTATAGCATACTTCAGTACTGCTGTTGTATTCGAAACCTAGATTAACACTATAAATAGCAGTCTTTTGCAGAGTACACCTAGTAATGAGCATATTGCTATTCCATGAAAACCATTTGCCCAGTATACTCTTTTATAGTAGCATTTCTATGGGTGCTACAAATGATAACACTTATGTATTCTTACTATAACATCAATGTTATAACCTGTTAAGTTGTCTTGCAATACTATAATAATTTTGTGTAATAAAACTGCAATACAAAACTGGATATAATCTATTTTAATTACAGATATGGTAAAACCCTTCCAACTTGTCTATACTTTCTCCTCTACTTCTACACCCAGCTATTAATGACTATACTATTACCTGTTGCTTTTACTGTTCTTAACATTTCCTTATATATTACTCTAGCTCTTTTATTAAATTCCCTCTTTCCGTTTTGCACTCCTGAAATGTCTGATGCTCTTGTATTGCTTCTAATTAGACTTAACATTTGAGTAAATGTTAAACTTGATATTTGATATGTAGTGCTGATTGCTCTTTTATAATCCCCTGTATATATTTTGTATTGAGGCATAGCTGGGTGGGATGACGGAGGTAGCTAGCCCTGGAACAAGGTGTTAAATGTTAAGAATGCTAGTACTACTTTTGCAGACAGGTCTGAAGTGCTTCAGCACTTCATGTTTGGAATAAGTTATAGCAAGTGGTTTGCTATACATACAGCAATTGATTTGCCACAGCTTTAATACTTGAGGATCTTTTTGGCCTCAAGTATCGGAGAACATTTTGCTCTGTGACTTACAGTTGAGGGGTATTTCGGATTGGGGGATAGCACAGGGGACCAAAATAGCTCATTACAGATCTGACTTTTTTTTTATCTTTGTACCATTGAGTTTTTCTCTTGGGGCCACTGCTAAAATGTTTTTTTTTCTTAGTAAATGAAAATAATCTATGTACATATGCAAATAATACATTAGCAGTCATATATACTAATAATTAACTATTGCTCAGTGTACTGACTTAATTTTGCAGCACTATCGATTTTCCATAAGAATTATTGCAAGCATGTAATTCACTATTGAGTAGTGCATATTAATGTACTTCACTGTAACATACCAGTAAAAGAATACATTAGTGTATTTTTGTATTGACCTAAACATAATTCCTTATTGAGCAATTTTGAAAAGCTCAGAATGTATTAGACTAGCACTGCTAACCCAAATGTAACATTTGTTATATTCATCTGTAATACTGCAGTGACAACACCACTACGTTTCATACTACACATTGTAATTAAAATGTACAGCTATTCTGTGATACCCAACTGCCTAGTAGACACAGAAGCAATACAAATTACACTGGTGTATTCTAGCTTTACAGTGAATATATCACTGTTTTGACAGTAGACATGAGGTGGTAATGTGCAGTTACATAAATTTATTTTGAGCACTTTGTTTATTATACCACATTTCATTGATACTATTCCTAGACATAGATAAAAAACAAGATTTACAGAAGGAAAAGCAGTACAAGAAAATGAAGAAAAAAAATAAAAGTAGAAAGAATGTGTTAAGTGAAGAAATGAAAATTCTCTAACAATATAATAAATTGTAGAGGGGAAAAGAACCAACAAGTGAACTATTCAGAATTAACTATAGTAACAATTCAAGATGTGTAGAAAAATATTAATTAGCTAATATTTAAAAAAATGAGGGTGGGGTTTGAAATTAAAAGGATCAAAAAGGGAAGTCTGTTTTGTAAATTTGGTTAAATTGAATAGAAAGACATTAAATTTACTAAAGAAATGTGTAGAAAGTGGTGTCTGTTGGAAATTAAGATTTGTTCCTAGATGAGGTAGGAATTTAATAAATTGTGTATATTTATATATAATTGTGTGTGTAATAAGAGTTAGGGATTTAATAAATTATAAGCATGTAAATTATATGTACAGATATCTGAAGGAAGAGAATCAGAAGAGGACTGAGAAAAAGGGAACAAGTAATGAAAATGTGATATTTCTTCAACTTGTGTAAAATTAATTTGCGACACTTTGTATATTAGAAAAAAAAAGAAATGGGAAAGTATTGTATCCCTTGGAGATATTTTCTAAAAAAAACTTGATTGCAAAATCCACTCACTGGATGGAGAAAGCACAGGGATAATAGTTAAATCGACATACAGTGCAACCCCAGATTATTTGCTTCCTTCCAAAAAGTCCAAGATTGAACAATGTACTTGTAAAAAGATAAAACTGGTAAACCAAAAGTAAAACCACCATCAGCTTTAATAGGACAAACAAGTACAAATGCAAGTGACTTCGCGCTTTCACCCAACTAGGGCGTCCTCAGAGTCAGAGGATGCCCTAGTTGGGTGAAAGCGCTAAGTCAGTTGTGTTTGTACTTGTTGTTTGTCCTATTAAAGCTGATGGTGGTTTTACTTTTGGTTCACCAGTTTTATCTTTTTCCTTCCAAAAAGTGCCCACATTCCTCAATATTTCCAGTATTTATTAGATTGGTAAATGATCACAAGAAATGCAATTGATGGCTAAAATAAGGAAAACTAGAGCAATTCAAAATAGTCTTTTGAAATACGGATAGTTTAAAGGGGGAGCTAAAATGATGCAGAATGTGATGAATATTTGATCAGCTATGATACAATATGATGTATCCTAAGATGCATTAATGCTAGAAGAGGATCAAATGAAATTCTAAGACTAAAGATTTTATAGCAGGGGCAGGTAGAGAGAACATCTTTAAGAGGCTGAGTGATGACTTTGTACTCTTTGGGTCCAGCTGAATATTTATCCTTCAATCAGATGACAACGCTACAAATTTTAGATTAAAAGGGTCTGCACCAGAACATCAAAGTATTACTACATCGAACGTTCTAAGGTCGAACCATTTCACTCGAAACACCAAACACTCAGAACAGCAAATTTTTTCCCAGGGAAAAAAAAATTGCTGTTCCAAAAAACCTACACACAACACAGGCACATCAAAATACATAATCCACATGCATACACTTCACAAAACCCTACACTAAACCATGCATACACTACTAGCTATCCACTTACCTTAACCCAACCCTAGCCCTAAGTTCCGTAACTACCGCACACTCACCTTACCTGCTCCCTAACCCTAAAGTCCCTATCGCACACTCACCTTTCCCACTCCATAACCCTAAGGTCCCTATCACACACTCACCTTCATTTGCACACTTACCTTAACCCAGTCTGTAACCTTCACTCCACAGTCGAGGAAATAGCGAAGCTGCAGAAACGGCCAACCGAATACTTTCCTTAGGAAAGTATACAATATTCTGCAGCTTCGCTATTTTCAGCGTTTGATGCAAAGGGTTCAATATTAGAACATTCAAAATAGTAATACACCGATGTTCTACTATAGACCCGATTAAAATGGACAGACTTTTTTTTACAGTAAATTTTAATATTTATATGCCACTTAAATTCTCAGGTAAAAAAAAACTGAATAGGACAAAACAAATTTTGATTACCTATGAAAGATGAGATAAACTTCTCTTACATGGAGATTTTAATGGACCGAACCAGCTCATTTAGCAATAATGAGGGAACACTTATGGAAGGAAATCTAAAAACAGGGATATTTAAAATGGATGTTTACTGTTAGAAGTTATAACTATACAAGAACTCTATAGAGCCAAATGGCATAGGTATTCTGGAATATAATAGTGATTTACCTGGTGACCACCAGAATGCATCATTGACTGATTGCTGAAATTTCAAGTGAAATTTAAAAATTCTTATTTAACATTTAAAATAGAACAGAAAGTAAGCACATCTCTCTTAGTGTTTGCCTACAACTATAAGAACAAACAGAAACAAGTAAAGGGGAAACTTACTATAAATTGTCTAATAAATAATTTAAAGTAGTTAAAAGAAGAATAGTGAATTTTTGGGAATGCATCTGCCAAATCAGTGTAAGGTTAAAAAAATAAGAAATAAGCATTCCCCCATTTTGGGACTTGCTGACTTTACTCTTGTATTAGCAACTAGTTTAGGTATACAGTGAAAATGGGTAACCCTAAATGATTCCCTGGATATTCTCCAACATGGTATTGATGTATTGCTGATGCCTGAAAAAATAAGTAAAAAATATCCACTAATTCATAAGAGTGGACCAAAGTGATATGAAGCATGAATGAAAGAAAAGGAAATGACAGCCATCTTTCTTACACACATTAAATGTGGCTGAAATATTCCCGTTACTGAGTTGGGAGAAAAAAAGTAAATCTGTAAATAAATAATAAACCTAATAATAATAAAACTAAAATAAAGTAAACTACAGCAGAAATAAAATTAACTACAGCAGAAATAACAAGGACCTCGTATTTGCACAGTTCTCACAATGTGTGGCTCTTAAAAAGCCATGCTTGACGAGCATAAGGATTGCAAAGTAAACAAAACGGAGACAATCGAAATAACTGCAGTAGCAGTTACAATGACCATAATTCTCTGTTTCTTTGGTAAAGAATATTTGATAGAGGGAGAAAGACCAAAAATCCAGACAATTTTCAAATAGTACTCTGATTCACTGGGATTCTGGGATTCATGCCTTTTCAAATGCCAAGTGGTTATATGCAAGTAGCAGCCCTAGCTGGATATGCAAATAAGCTTAGGTCATTTGCAATGAATGAGCATAAATGAAGTGCTTTTTAAAAGCATGCCCATTTATGTCAAAAGTATAAAGAATGTAAAATTCATCATAAGGAATTTGCAAATTAGTATGTAAAAGTCTGAGGCTTCATATTGCTTTGGTTTTGAGTATCATGGTCGAGTGTGACTTAGGGCAGCCATGCTTGAAAGTTATAAGGCAAGAGGCAGACTACAACATATAATTCAAATTAAAAAAAAACTAATGGGGTTTATAATACTCTATATAGGGTATCCTTATGTGGCCACCCTGATGGTTTTACTAAAGAATACAAAAGGGGAGATGGGAAAGACTGAGAAAGTGGAGATGGAGGGTAACACAGAAGGAAAACATGAAGATGGGTTGTGCTGGAGGAAGGGCACCATGTTTTTGTCAGGGGATAGACCTCTCCCATTAAGTGTTTTTTCTGATAGGGTAGTATGAATTACCAACAGGTAAGATAGTTATGGACAAAGGATAAGGGAAGAAAGGCTGAGGAACAGATGGTGCAGGAGTCCCTAGTCTACAGAACCTCAAGCACTATTACTGCCAGATGGGTAGTACAGTGGAGGACCCTAATGTTGAGGGGGTAGGGGCCTGTGTTGGTGTGGTGGATAGCATCAACTGAGAGAGCATGTACAACATGCTGAACAGTACCTCCCACAGACTGACTCTATCTGTTCAGTACCTCCTTCAGTATGTCCTCTATCAAGTTCCAAAACCACCTTTTTGTGAGGCTTTCAGGCTGCTATGTGGCAGAGTGTCTGCAGGACCAGTGCCGCCAACCCTAACAGGACATCCCAGATGAGCAGAGGGTGAGTGATGCCTAACCTGGTAGGTATGTGACTGGGCTGCTCCTGAGGGATTAGAATCTGTTAAAAAAATAATAATTGTGAAAGAAATGTACAATGAAAACAATAAAACCAGAGACAAAGGGGGAGGGAATATTCATGGAAAGATTATGAACCGCAGTATCTTAAACTTTAGAACACCTGGCAATCATATTAAAAAGCAAGTAAATGAAGATAAAAATGTTTACTACAATAACTGTCAGAATAACAGTAAACACAACCCTAAAAACATCTGAACAGCCATTAGAGATATCTTGCATCCGATTCCCAGTCAAAAAATCAACCCTAACCCCTCTCCCAATAACTTACCTCTCTAAACTGCAATACAATTCAACTCTTATCTCATACATAGCATAGCATCTCAGACCAAGGATTCCCCAACATCTTATCTCAGCCCTGTACAACAGCCACATATTATCACATCCACACACACCTTCAAATTTGTGCCAACATCCTATTTGAAACTACTCTTAAACCATGCTCTACTTCAACTGATTACCTTGCAAATGAGTACCTTAACATTCAGCAGACATTACTAAATTTAGACCTATAGCAATTATATCCTCCCTCTTTAAAATACCTGAACAATGTATTCAAAAACAATTCTTAACCATCTCCTGCAGGAAGAACTCCTATCCCCCCACACAATATGGCTTCAAACCTTTCTGTACTTCTAATCTCTATACAAACCGTCAATAAAGCTAAATATAATGGCAGGCTAGCCTCTTCCTTATTTTTGGAGACCATGTCTAAAGCCTTTGACACGGTTTGTCACAGCAAACCTCTACTTCATATTTGTTGACTAGGTCTCTCTCAGCTCACCCTTCTATGGTTAAAAAGCTACTGTCCAATAGGTATCAGTCAGTATAATTGCAATCCATTCTCTCTCCATACCTCCCAGACATCAACAGTGTACTGCAAGGCTCTATCCTTGATCCCCTCTTCTTTAACATTCTCCTAAACACCCTCCACACAACAGGCCTTTCTAATGCAGCACGCAGAATACTCCACACTCAGTTTGCCCATCTGACAACATGTTACATCTCCAAATAATTAATTGGAAAACTTTAACAGCCACTGAAACATGCCTTTGTAACTCACAACTCATACTGAGCCCACCCCAAAAACAACCCCCCCCCCCCAAATCCTTCTTTTTATGACAAAATCAAAATTTAAAGTCCTCTGTCTTGATAATACATTGATGTCACTTCCCAAAGCATATTAGGCATGATCATGTTAAATTCAACCTGCATATACAAATTTGCATAAGAAAAATGCATTTAAAACTAGCAATGCTTCACAGGGCAAAAAATTTGCCACCACAAATTTCCTCCTCACACCTTTATGGAGCTCCCATCCTTAGTAACCTTCAGGAACCTCAAAAATCAAAACTTGAACAATGCTATAACATCAGCTATCCTCTACACAGAGTCTTACCACCTCTAAAATGATCCAGCATCCATCTGCATGTGCAGCCTTAAATACAATTCAGCAAAACTATGCTCCCAAGCACTCATTACGACCCAGTGACTAAAAACACCTGTCTGTCCATAAACCTATCAAATCTGCTGTGCATTGTCTGTACTCCTAACATATTGCTATGACATGAAACTCCTTACCTGTATCCATCAGGTGAATACCCACCTGTCCAACACCATTCTGAAAGACTTCCTATCCAAAATCTGGCTCTCTCCTTACTCAGCATCATAACTATATCCCTAAATGTGAACAACTTCCTATTCATACCTTACACCTCATTTTTCTGCCCTCTTCACTCACTCCCATGGGTGCCATCAGGCAGGTGTAGGGGGATGCACTTGCTCCCCCCTGGAATTTGACTTAAAAAAAAATTGTGATGTAATACAATTGCATCCGTGGGCACAGCCAGATCAAGCACTAGGTAACTGGCTGGGAGAGCAGCTACACTGGCTAGGAGGAGGGCCGCTGGACAAGATATTTATTTATTTATTTTTAAAATAAAAAAAAAAATTAAGGAGGTGGTTCTTAAAGAAGAATGCCAAATTCCCTTTGCGTCTGGTCGGAAGCACAGACATGACAAACATGTGTGACCTGATGTTTACCTATTCGTCTTCTGTGCATGCAGAATTTGAATTCTGGAAGACGTTTGAAATGTGGACTATGAACAGACAAGTGAGAGGTGTGTGTGTGTGTGTGTGTGTGTGTGTGTGTGTGTGTGTGTGTGTGTGTATATATGTGTGTGTGTGTGTGTGTGTGTGTATATATGTGTGTGTATATATGTGTGTGTATATATGTGTGTGTATATGTGTGTGTGTATATGTGTGTGTGTGTGTATGTGTGTGTGTGTATGTGTGTGTGTGTGTGTGTGTGTGTGTGTGTGTGTGTGTGTGTGTGTGTGTGTGTGTGTGTGTATATGTGTGTGTGTGTATATGTGTGTGTGTATATGTGTGTGTGTGTATATGTGTGTGTGTGTGTGTGTGTGTGTGTGTGTGTGTGTGTGTGTGTGTATGTGTGTATATATGTGTATAAGAAGTTGGTAGGTGTGTATGTAAAAGAGGGAGGGAGGCATTTCCTAACTGCCCAGATTTATGCCTCATATTTTTAGTGTTCCTCATAAAATGTGTTTTTTTGGGTTTAAACTCATAACTCCATGACAATTCCTTGTGTGGTGTGTGCATACACATACTTTTTTGTAGCTGTTAACAGTGTTGAGGATACGGCAGTAAAAGCTGTCATCTGCTTCCACTGAAGAACTTACACATTTCACCATCTTTACAAAACATTCGATGAGATGACGCGATTTAAAAAAAGAACTAGGAGGGTACTGTGTATGTACATTTCTTATGCTTTATGAATATTTGTGTCCATTCCTTATAGATACTCCTGAATCCATGTTTAAAATGTGAACAAAAAATAGTAAATGTATTTAAAAACAAACTCCTCAGAGATGAAAGGAAGTGTGCTCATATTCCTTCTGTGTCATGGTCACTGTATTGTTTGACAGCTAGAGAAAGGTTTGAATAAATTAATGAAATGTCAACCAGCCAGATTCACAGGTGAACAGATTTTCATTTTGTTTCTGTGGCATTTTTCCTGAACATTTTTAATTGACAGCTTGAATATCTTCCCCATAGTTAAATGAGTTAGATGACAATTTCTTGTAATTTTTTTTGTAAACACACCATTTTTCTCATGCAAGATAACATTGTCCATAGACGTGTACAGTAATTCGAGCTGTAGATGCTCTTCATTTCCTTTTAATTTCAGTTTCAGCTTGCCTTTTTCTGGCTTTATTTTGGTGAAGGCTGTATATCATTTGTATAATGTTTGTGATAGCTTGTTACTCTGTAAGGAGACTTTTACACTACTCATGTTTGTCTTGGTTGTAGAATGAAATTTCTTACATAATAAAAATATTTTAGTAGCAAACTAGAATGTAAAAATGCCTTTTTACATTCGAGTGGTAGATATCTTTCCCCCTCTGATTTTCGAGAAAACGTGATGCAGTCTTATTTTATTATTTGCAGTCTTCTACAAAAGTTGGTAGAAATGAGAGTAAGATTGTTCATTTTTTAGGAACAAAATGTTTGCCATACAGATGCACTACACTGTTGTTTAATTAGATTACAGCTGTCAGCTATGTCTGCAAACCAGCTTGTTTGCTTTGGAGATAAACTGTTTTTTTAAGCACGTGACGTGTTTGTAAGTTATGTGTATATCTAAATTTCCCTTGATAACTGAAGGTGGAGTGGAATATTACTGGCCCTTTTTCTGCAACCAAGTGTGTCTGTGTGTGTGTGTGTGTGTGTGTGTGTGTGTGTAAGAGGTAGGTAGGGCACATCTCTCAATTGTCTAGATTTTTTCAGAATGTCCATATTTTTGCCCCATATTGTTTGGTCTGTTCATCATAAAAAGGACTGAAGTTATTAAATAATGACAGACATTTGAGTTTGTCTTCATATCCTGTAGGAAAATGCATACTAACACAAACCTGGTTATTGTAACAATTTTCTAAGTTCATGAGAACAATATTTATAATCTGTCCATATTTATTTTAGGTTTGTCCAGATTTCTTGCACTAAGGTTGAGGTGTCTTATGCGTGAGTGTGAAATGCTCTACTTAAGGATATTAGATGGTTAATAATTTGCTTAGGCTCAAACCCTGCATCTTAGTTATAGGAAACAAGAGTCTGAATCCTCTTCCTGAACTACCAAGCTGCATTTTTCAGGGAACTGAGTTTCAGGTGCATTTTTCAAGGGACTGAGTTTCAGGTGCATTTTTCAAGGGACTGAGTTTCAAGTGCGTTTTCAAGAAATTGTGAGCTTCAAGGGAAGAGATGTTTACTGGTGCTTATGTCAAGTCTGTTAGTAGCACAACAGGTAGCATGCTTGCCTTTTAATGCAGAAGGCTGTGAGTTCTACTCCCACAGTACATAAATAGATTGTTGATATTGTGTTGTATTTTTAAGGGGGGGGGGTGCTGCAGTCCTAAGTATGTCTTTATTTGGATGAGATGCCTAGTAACTATGAACCTGTTTTCAGTTTGCAATTCATTCCCTATTACAATTTTCCAGCTTACCATTTTTTAATGTAAAATTGACAATTTATTCTCAAAAGGCAGTAGGCACTGAATTTGTAGACAAAACATTGAAATACAAAGTTGTTTGCTAGCTGCAACCTGTTCAATAGTTACAGATCTCTTTGATGTGGAATTATTCAGATTTCTTTTACTTCTGCAGAGACGTATGCATATTGACTGATACGGGTGGATTGTAGTAACAGAAGTCTGATTGGCCTTTTATCATTGAAATGTTCTGAATTGGGCTGTTTTCATTATCCGTTCATATGTTTTGTTCCATTGCTGACTGGAAAAAATTTCAAAACTATAAATTTAAAACTCGCTCTAACAAGTGTTGTATTATATGAGGGATATAATTTAATACAACCAGGAAGGTGAATCAAAGAATTCTTCATGGTCCTAAAAATGTGTGCAAGGGGACTATGATTTGAAAACAGCTCAAAGATAAATTTAATCTGCCACTAGCCAGATGCATTTTCTTTGAATTTAGGTTTCAATGCTGTTTCAGTGAATGAGTTTCAAGGGCAGAGAAGGTTTAATGCAAAGTCGGTTTTCATTGTGAGACTATTGCTTTGCCTAACAAATGTCAATCAGTGCTTGTGCTATAAAATTTGAAATAAAAGTTTTAAATTAAATCCAAATATCTGTAATCACTGTAGAAGTAAACCAAAAATAATTATGCACACTGACAGTTTTGAATAGTGTTTATTGTAAATGGGCAAGAAATAGCCAAGGAATAGGACACTGGAGTGACTGTAGGTGGGCTGTGTATGGGGGGGGGTGATCCATTACCCTGCCTCTTGGTTTGCACCCCCCTGCAAAAAATCCTGCAGGCTCCCTTGCTCACTTCCTTCTATCAATTTCTCTCCTCTGGCTTTCTCTCTAAATATACCATAAGCCTGTGTTACTCTCATTTCATATTGCAATTCCTGTTTGTATAATATTAATTTACCTTTAATTTCTCTATAAACGCAGTACAATTTTTCTAAATATGAAATTAATTTCATATAACTTGTATCTGTTTCTAACCAATGTTTTTATAATATATTTAAATTAGTATAATTATTTAAACTGTAGATGTTTTTGTATTGGTTTTGAAGGTTGTAAAATTATTGTTCTTAACATGTTTTGTAATACTTTGGAGCTTTTCTCCTTGCGCCTCGGTTGAAAATGGACTCCTACCCAGACCGACTTTCACAGTAATCAAATGTCAATAAATAAACTAAATAAGAGACAAAAGAGAGAGTGCACAATAAATCCATACGTGTATATTGTGTCAAATGTGATTTAAAACTGTGCTGATTGCTAAGAGCTTGTACATACCTTTGTTTGGAAGCAATCTATCAGGCTTGTCATTTGATCAATATTAGATCTGATTCCAGTAATTCTGATTGATCCCAAATAATACATGAGATTATACATTTGATCCTGTTGTGTACATTTTGAATTGCATGGTTGTCTAACTGGATTGAAGCATTAATATCCTTGCATCATTCATCACTTTATGAATGAGGAAAGTTACTTGAAAACATGCAGACCTTTGTGGAAGAGAATAGTGTTATCCTCTGTCTAGAATATACTTTGTCTCCCCCCAAGCTAGCTTAAAACATTTAGGTTATAGGAACAAGTTCTTCTGCACCAGCTGGCAGTTGATTATTACTGCTTTTTCAACAGACCAGCAGAGGAACCCTTACAGCAGTTCTACTTAAGCTTCCTAGCAACTTGTAAGCATTGTATCCTCCAGAGTCAAAGAATCTACTTGGGTCTAAATTTCAGAAGACAATAAACAAATTACCTTTACTAACAAAAGTTAGAAGGCCTGTCTAAAAATCATTTCTTGCCTTTAGAAATTTTCTGAATTCCACAAAAAAGACATCATGAATGAAACCAAACTCTTGCTTTTTTCTTTTAAAGGCAATAGCCACACATACCAATTTAAAAAAAATGTATGACTCAAATTAATGCAATTTGGTAACAAAACATATAATTATCTCAGAGGCACAAGCTGATAGAAACACAATAATTGACCACTTCAGCATTCATTGCATGAATGCCATGCCTAATATACAGTAGCCAATAATATTTCTTCCATCAGCACAAGGTCATCAGATCTAATTTAATTTTTAAAGAGCTGTAGAGTAAAACAAAAACTGCATATGCCACTACAGTCATTGGTAATGCAAACAATTTTTTAAGGCACAGTTCACCTACATGTCAATCTATGTAAAGAAAATATATAATTTCCAACATCGCTTAAGCCTTCTATCTCTTATCCTAAAGACCAGCACTGGTTGACTTCTTAGTAGACTCTACAACAGAAGTGCCTGTTAAGATAGGAATAATTAGTAGAGCATGTAACTATTGCATGACAACTTCAAGAATCAATCAGAAGAGGTCAGGAAGAATTAGGGAGAGAGAGATTGGATAAGTAAGTTACAAAGAACCAATGGGGGTATATGTATGTCTCTAGAAGATTTAGGATCATTGCCTGGAAGTGTTTACATAGATATTTTTATACCCCAAGCAGGCTCCAAAGAATCTTTTCCCAGCTAGACAGCAAATGTTTGAGATGTGACTGAGAAGAAAGACATAACTGGGAACTTATTCTCTGGGAGTGTAATGAGTTGGCTGACTTTAAAGTTTCCCTGCAGACTGCTCTGTCAAAGATGCTTGGTGAACAAGTTGGTGTGACTAGGAAACTGATTTTTTGAGCTGTGATACAGATTTTGAATTGCCTAGACATAGTAAGGTCTTACTGAGTCTAATTATGATGGCTGCCAAAAAAGCAATAACTAGAAAATGGAAATCAAAGTCTAAACCAACTTTACTAGAAATAATGATAGTAACATTCATAAAACAACTGGAACTAGGATCTTTAGAAAAGGGTAGGAATAAATTCCACAGGAAAAATGGGAAATGTGGGACCACTACATGCAGAGGAAGAAAGATGTTTAAAATAAGGCAGGATCTGAATGAGCTATGCAGTGGTTGGCTGTCAATTACTGGATATATTAAAAGTGATTGTATAATGTTTGCAGCTGCAGTTTTGTTGGCACAGTTTGTAAGGTATAATGTTTGCAAATGAGATTGTGCCACTATGATTTATTTTCATTTATGTAAATGTAAGATTGTCTGTTACACATAATTTAATGAAGATTTTTTTTGTAAAACAATCTTCCATCTCTTTTGTTTGTGTATTTTGCTGTATTTAATTATGACATTGTGTCATGTTGCATGCAAATTTTAAGTACAATCTGCTCATCAGAATAAAATTTCTTAGTAAAGTCCATGCCCTGTGCTGAAAGTGCTAAACAGATTTTATTCCTCCAGTTCCTGCCATTTTTTGTGATTTTCTTTTATGCGGTCTTATTTGCACCTTATATTGATCCTTGTGTCCTGTTTAACTGATACAATGTTGAAATATCTTGTGATGTCATTAATGTACCTAAACCAGTTTTGTTTCTTCAGAGGGTGTACTGCAGTTCAGACAGGCAAGTGCAAATTGATAGTACTTCCATGTGCAAGAATATGATGGGAGCTCATGGTATGCTTACAACTGATCATCATGCAGGCATTTGAGTTGGAAATTCCTATGGTAAGTTAAAGGATTCTTCTATATCCAAAAATTATATATTCTTGGTAAAACCGTTATATTTCAGCTTAGCACTGTAAGTGAAGTAAATTGGTTACTCTTGCTGAAAACATTTTTATGAATGGAAATCAAACAAGGTTGCCCACATAATCTTTCCATACATTTCCAGGCACATTTGCAAATATCTCCTCATGAAACATCTATGTAAATGTCAGTTTGAATAGTAACTGCATTTGTAAGAGCACTGCAGCTTAGTGGCAAGATGGCCCATAAATGTAGAAACCTTTCTGGGCTACTATCTACAAAATCAGCAGGAAAGGAAAAGAAAGAAAAGGCTTGGTAAAGTAGATGAGTTGCTGCAAGACTATTGGCTGCACAAGGAACTATGGGAATAAGGAGCCTGTGCGCAGTAAAAAGACATTAGCATGCATATTAAGGCATTAATTGTATAGACTGACTTTGTTCCCATGTGATTATGTAAAGGAAATGCAGGTTACTTGTGCTAAGGTGCTAATTACTGAACAAATTAATGGGTACAAAGTGGCATGCATGTCAGAAATGATGCTGCTTTTGGTACTGTAGGATCATTTTAAACCTAAATTAAAGGAATGAACCACTGTTGTAATAATTTTACTTGTTTAATTTTTAAAGTTATCAGCCTTTACTTTTATTAGTAGAAAAAACCTCTAGGTTGTTCTGTAGTTCATTAGCATATTAGAAACATCATCAAAATTTCAAATTACTTAAAAGTCAAAGGTTTTACAAAACTATTTAGGCCCTACATCATTAGTGAATGCAGAATAATTTAGATCTCTTAAAATTTGAAGAGGAAAAAGGGGGCGGATCTGAATACATATCAAGAGCACACAAGCATGCAAATTATTGCTAGTTTGGAATGAGAGTTTCTGACACACGCCAGTGTGTGACATGTATTGGGAGAAGTATTCTGAAAAGGATACCTTTTAAAGAAAGATTTAACATTAGACCAGGCAGTAAATATTGCTGTCAGTGTGAAACAGATCTGTGGCACAACTGCAGTAGTATTTGATTAATTGCATGGTTAAAGCACATGGAGTGAAGCTTGTTTTGCACTATTACACACAATTACACTATTACACACAAAGTAAGGATGGTTGTGCTTCAGCAGTGATTTGTCCTGGTTAAAAAAAAACTCTTTCACAGGATTTGCAATGATAAATTGCTTACCATTTTCTTAAGATTGTGTGTTACATGGGAGTTAGATTAGAAAGCAAACATTTTTTATTAAAAAAGGTACTTATGGGAAGCATCTTCATACAAAACTGAAACATGGAGATCATCACAAAGAAACAGGATGTATTGCACATATACACAGAATAGTATGATGGTACTTTATTTCTTATTGATATCACAGTACCTAGTCAGGCCACAGAGGTGGGTTGAGCAGAGACATCATTATTTGCACAAATGTAGTGGGCCACAGCAACAGGGAACAACAATAACTATTTATTTATTTTTATTTTATTTTACATTTAAGCGGGATGGTCCGACTGGACACAGGTCCATTTTCAGTGGAGGCCCGAGGAGAAAAGCTCCACAGTAAGTAAAATTTTACACTATGTTAAAATACAGTATACAGAGAATTTTCAAACAATATGTTAAAATACAGTATACAGCAGAAGACATAAGACCTCTCTCTCTCTCTCTCTCTCTCTATATATATATATATATATATATATATATATATATATATATATATATATATATATATATGAAAAAAATAGTTATACATGGTTAATAACAGTATAAGTATACAAATTCAGTCAGCTTTAGGAGAAGACCTAGACTATAATATATATTACAGTAGATATATTAGGAAGTGAGGTATAGAAGTGGAATCATTTTGAGGATTTATATAATACATGGGCATAGCCACTTATTCATTAAGTGTGTTCTAAGTGAGTTTTTTAAAGTGAGAAGAGGTAGGAGCAGAAATCAGAGCAGGAGGGAGATTATTCCAGGTTTTAGCTATGGAGTGGGAGAACAGTGCTTTTCCTGCAGTATTGTTAGCCCTAGAGATACAGAGGAAGGGATTGTCAGAAGATCGGAGAGAACGATTTGTATTATAGTGGGTGAGAAGTTGGCCTAGTGCAGGGTTTTTTCTGGATGTGTTACCATATTGTAGGCAATGACAAATTGGTGATAGGTTAGTAGCTGGGGTAGTTCCAGCCATTGCAGTTCCCTTAGAGTCTGGCAATGGTGGGTTCTCAAGGTGTAGTTGTTTGCAAACTTGGCGATTTTATTGTAACATGATTAGAGTCTGGCAAAGCCAAGTTTTCTAAGCTGGATAAGAACTGGAGCAGCTTACATTAGGGTAGACAAGAGGTGAGTTTGGGCTAGGGTAATCCATGCTTGTTTCTAGTGGGATTTCCTGCGCCTATTTAGTGTTCCCATTTTGTTATGGACTTTGATAATTTGTGGAATGTGGACGTTGAAGTGTAGATTTTTATCAATTTCAATGCCTAGGAGTTTGCTATGGTCAGAGGGAGAGATAATGGTGCCATTTTTGGAGGAGATGGTGAAGGATAGAGGGGTGGAAATGGTTTTGTTGGGAGTGAAATGTAGTAATTTGGTTTTATTAGGGTTTAGGCTAAGTTGGATCTGAGTGATCCAACTTTCCACAGAGCTACAGGATTCCTGGGTGAGTTGTTGTAGGGTGGGAAGTGATGGAGCTGAATAGATAAGAGTTGAATCATCACCATATTGTATAAGTGAAGCATGCTTTGTGGTGGTATGGAGGTTATTGATAATGGAGAAAAGAAGTGGGCCTAACATTGAGCCTTGTGGTACACCTATGGTAGCTGGTAGTAAGGGGGGATAGTTTTCCATTGGACAGATTGTTGCCTGTTTGACAGCTTTTAAACCAGGCTATAGCAGAAGGGGCAAAGGATAGGGATGTCAGGGTGTCTAGTAGTAAGGAATGTGAAACCATGTCAAATGCTTTGGAGAGGTCTAGAACTATTACAGATACAAAGTTGTTATTATTTCTATGTTGGTTGATCAGATTGGTGAAAGAGAGCAGAGATGTTGTTGTGCTATGGCATTGTCAGAAGCCATGCTGTATGGGGAGAGGAGATGGTGTGAGTTTAGGAATTGTGTTACCTGAGAATGTATACATTTCTCTAGTATTTTAGATAAGGGGATAGAATGGCAATGGGATGATAATTTGAGTATTCATAAGAGTTTCCACCTTTATGTAGTGGAATAATGTATGATGCCTTCCATAGCTGGGGGACATATGCTTCTTGTATGGAGCTATTGATAAGAATAGAAATAGGGTAGGATAAGGATTCAGCAGCTAGTTTTAGGAAGCTGGCTGGTAGATTGTCAGTGGAAAGGGTGGTAGGTTTCAGTTTTAGGAGGTGTTTTTTAATTGTTGAGGTGGGAACGGGTGAGAGCATAAAGGATGGGATGTTGTCAGGGCATTTGGTTGGGTTGTATGTAGGGCTGTTTTTGGATAGCTGGGAGGATAGTGTTAAGATGGATTCTGTGAAGTGGTGATTGAATTGAGAGGCAATGTCCTTGTTGTCATTCGTGGAGTTAGGAATGGGAGTGGTAGTTTTGTCTGGTTTTAGGAGAGAGTTAATGGCATACCAAAACTTTTGGGGATCTTTTGAATGTTTGTTTTGGATAGTGAAGTAATTTTGTCTATTGAGTTTAGTTTGTCTCTTGGCCTGATTTCTAAGTTGCAGGTAACTTTGTTTGGCTAGGCTAGTATTGTCTTTCTTCCAAATTCTCCAAGCCTTATCCCTTGACTTTAGAAGGGCTGTAGTTTCCCTAGTTAGCCATGGTGCATAGTTTGCCTTGGCTCTTATTTTCCTAATTGGTGTGAGTCTATCAAGGCTATTGATGAGAATATTGTTGAAGTAGTCAACGACTTGGTCTAGATTTAGGGTTTGTAATGGCTTCCAGTTACTATGTTTTAGAATACTATTTAGTTCTTGTATATTTAGTTTACGATTGTCTCTGACTTGTCTAAAAACAATGGGTTTTCACAGGAGGAAGGTGGGGAGATTGTCACTAAACCATCAGGAAGGCATCCTGTCTGCTAGCTTTGTCTGGGGCAGTTAACTAGTGTCCAATCTAGAATAGACTGTTCGTGGGATTTTATGTTGATTCTAGTGGGTTCTTGGATAAGTTGGGTAAAACCGTAAAGATTAATATAGTTAGTGGGGTTGTTAGAGGTACAGGCTTGACCAATCAGTGTTCAGGCCACCTAATAAGATGTTTTTTTGGGGGAAGATTATCTGTGGCCCATTGTAACATTTCTTCAATGATGGGAGAGTTATTAGCTGGGGGAATATAACAGCAGAGAATGATGATGGTTTTTGTGTCATTTATGCTTAGGGTTGAACCTAAGGTTTCAGCATTTTGAAATTTAGGTATTGGTGGGGGGGGGGGGTTGTAGAGGTTTGATGTTGATTATATTTTTGTAGAGGATAGCAACTCCACCTTTTTTTCTCACTCTGTCCAGTCTTAGGATATTATATCCTGGTGGGAGAATTTCTTTATTTTGGGTACTGGGTTTTAGTCATGTCTCTGTAATGGTTAGTATGTCAGAGAAGTAGTGAGCTATAAATGTCTGTAGGTCAGAATGTTTGTTAGAGATACTTCTGATGTTGACGTTCAGAATCAATAGGTTAGAGATTTGCCTATCAGAGAGAAGAGAGTTTTGTGGTCCAGGGTTTGGGTGTATGTCTCCAGATATAAGTAGATTTTTAGTGATAAATAGTATGTGTTTAATTGTGTGCACTATGTCTATGTTGGATCTAAATGATGTTTTTCTAGTGTAAGTTAGTGTTATGTGAGACTTATGAATGTGTAGGATTAAGCTGTCTAAATAATGTAGAAGGGATGGGAAAGAAAATGTGAGTGCATATTTGTTAGAAAAAGTGTTATGTGGAATGATGTGTTTTCTAGTGATGTGTTTGTATATAATGATATGATGTTTGTTAGGTATATGAGGGTTAGGAAGAGAAATCCTAGGATTAATGGTATTTTATGAGGGAGTAATGGTTAGGTCTTAGTAGTTTTGGCATTCAAGTATGGGTGTGTGTGTGAATGCATGCCAAGTAGATACTATGTACCTTATTAAGGTAGAAATTAGATAGAGGCTGTGTATGAGAGGTCTTTGATTGTAAGAGGATGTGGTCAGGTGATCTGGGGTTAGAATAAATGTAGAGGTAGTGGGGGGCAGGTGGGGAATGGGGGCAGGGGAGTGGAGTGAGCCGAGCATAGCGAGATGAATGGAGCAGGGCTACACCAGTCCTCGAGACTGCAGAACCTATCTATAGGGCTGCTCAGGACAGAACAGTAAAAGGAAGATACCTCTAATTAAGCAGGCATGGGAGGGAGCTGTGCAGGTTCAATGTGGGGGGGTGTGTAGACGCAAAGTAATACAAGGTTGTGAGTCAGAAAAACTGGACTAGGCCAGCTGCTATAAAGAAAACAGGAAAACCAAACTAAGTCAATTCCAGGTCAGTGTAGTGCAGTATCTTCCTAATAACTACAAATATTCTGCTACTAATCTAGTACAGTGTGGTGAAAAGGACTGCCACTTCTACAGAGTAAAACAATTGAAATATGGGCAGGTACATAGGTAAACTTTTTCCAAGAGAAAGTAGTTTTAAGTAATTGACCTAGGAGTACAATAGGAAGAGAAAAATGGGGGGTCGGGCAGTATTGTGCACGTGTACAGTAAAAGGGGAAAGAGTCTTCAGTTTAGAGGACAGATTAAATATGACAATAACATACACTAGTGTAGCTGAAAGCATTTGTGTTCCACCGATGCAGGGTCTCGCAGTGCAGGGCAACGAGACAGCCTTGGGCTGATTGGGGGTTGGCCAAGACACAGGAAACTTTTGCTGAGGGCAATGTGATCACACTACTGGATATTCCTATGAAGCAAGGCAGAAAAGCTAAGTCAAAAGATGGTGCCTTTCTACATCAAGTTTTTTTGATGAAGGAATGGTCAATAGTGGTAGATGCAGGAACAAGCATATGGCTAGCAGATTGGGGCAATCAAAGATTAAATCCTTCAGTGACAGGATGGAACTTCCAATGAGTGTAATACTGGCTAGGTATGCCATGAAGCCCTGTAGTAACAGGACTGGAGGCATCCTGTCCAATCAATCTAGCCTCACATTGGAAACCAGTGCAGGAAAACATGGAGTGGCTTTAGAATACTGATCACAAAATTGGCAATGGTACACATATTAGAAGCTGAAGGCTACAGGGGAGTGGGATAATATTGAACAACTAGATCCTGAGTGACTTGCTCATTAAGGTGTCCATGCATTAATTATGTAGAGTGTCCACCGCTGTGGTATTCTTCATTTCCAGGGGTGGAGGTAGAGATAGGCAGTGATGATGTCTCTGGAGCATTGTGTACCATCCATGATAGGTGGCATGCATCCTTGCTCAATGCATTTGTCCTCTAAAGGATGGCCATGGTGTACATTTGCCATTATCATCATGGATGCAGCAGTGGTTGCAAAGCAAGCCACCAAAGGCATAATCAAGTATGTCTTCTCCTAATTCCAGTATGCCATCTCACTCTGCATGTGTTGAGAGGACCCTGCAGTGGTTATACTTTTTCAGTCATGCCATGCAGTGCCGTCAATGTCTTTGACATGGTGTGAGTAATAACCAGATGTGCCTGGACCTCTGACCTGAATATCCACTGACTGACTGATAGTGCTGACACCCAGATAAGCGACTGTAATGGAGGAATTGCAGCAATGACAACTTATATGCTTTCACTCAATATAAGATGCATGCACCTGAGAGATAATGCGTCTCTGTGATGTTATCTGTCATGGTGACATCTGTGTAGTTTACGTGGAGTTGACACAGATGGGACAGCCATCACTAAACACAGGGGATACTTGAGTTTCATCTTGACCTGCTTCCCTAATTTTAGCTGTGGCTGATGAATGTGCCTTCCATTTTTGGTATTGCTATAGATGCAACTATACCATTGGACTTGGACATTTTTATGTTGCTTTCATCATTAGCTCCCAGTGACCTGCTAGCATCAAACATGTTCTGACCTGTTGTGCCAGAACCTCTACCAGTAGAATGTGTTAAAGCAGATGGATAGACTACCTAAGGCAGTGCTGAATTATAAGTATGATTGCTACTACTTTGGTGTACACACACACTGCTGCATGACAATTGCGTATATAGCCTATGGATACATATGTGCCTTGTTTAGCAGATTATTGCTTTTGCAATCCCAATGTATCTCGATGACCGGAATGCATATATGTTGTTATGAGTAAGCCATTCAAATTTATACATCACCATCCTACTGTAATGCAGCTTGTCCATAATAATCCTGGTGCATCCCCTACCAACACCCAGACAAACTATCTCAACTCCCCCATCCAGGCTTTTACCAGTATAAGCATTTTGTCACCTTCCAAAGAGAGGGACACCGGGACGACTTCCACCTGTCTGAGGTACTTCTGTGTTTATAGTCCATCCCCTGTTATCACACTGACTCAGTAAAAATTAGTATTCCTGAAATGCACCTGTACTACTGTCCTATTATGGCTGCCTGCAGCACAAATGTTTCTTTACCAGTCTGCCTTATCTGATTGCTAATAGACTTGGCAGCTTTACCCTTCTATATGTGCATAATATCTATAGTAGTACCTCTGTCTCTGAAGTGGTGATTTTTTCCAGCTATTGTTATTCCTTGGTCTCTTGAGAAGATGTGTACACCTGTGGACCAATGTGTGTATGCATACCTTTCCATGCCAGTAGACAATTTCCTCAGAATTGTTACATACCCCTTTGGTGGTCACAGTCCTGTGTGACACTGTACTCCCACCATTCCAATATTATTTCATGGTGTAGCAGGAACATTTGCTTTACCGGTGCTTGCAGTCTGTCAGACTCATAGAATGTCTTGTAGTCTGTGTGCATATGTTTACTGTTGTAAACCTTAGACAGCACACTGTAGCATGTTATGGCATTTTTCCTGTCAGGATAAAACTCCCTATCAGGACTAGAACCTGTTCTTTCCTGTACTCTTTCCCATCACAATGAAGCCTCCCACAAAACATCTGCAACCTGTCCTACCCTATTCCCTGTAGCCTGTTAGGTGAAGCATCCCCTCAACAGGGCTGCACATTTTTCCTGCCATGTACTCCATTCAGTATCAGTTTGAAATCCCCTAACAGGACTACTACCTGTCCGGTTCTGTACTCTGATCCTTGTTATGTTTTTTTTTTTTTTTTCAAAACAGGTTTATTGTTTTAACATACAAGAGAAATATCATAACAATTTTATGGTATTATAATATTCAACAAAACAACTAAAGTATTTACAAAGACATCCACTACAATCAGATCAATTAATTAAACTAAAATACCGTGCTATTGAAATTAGAATTTTTTTAACAAATTTTGTAAATTATCCCATACAATATAATAAGATGTTTTTCTAGTTGTTCTTGTCCTAATTGTGTTTATTTCCATATGGCACACTATATTCATAACATTTTTAAATTCATTGAACGAAGGAGGTGTATCTGAAATCCAATTTCTAGTTATTATTTTCCTAGCCACTACTAGAATAGACCATAACAAGGGAAGCTTAACATTTTTAACACTTTGAGGTACAGGTGTGTTGAATAATATAAGAGATTTAGAAATAATGAAATTATCTGTAAAAAGAGCCTGCAAAAATTCATTAATTGACTTCCAGTATTCTTTCAATTTTATACAGTCATAAAACATATGAGCCCAGTCAGCATTAATTTCTACATTACATCTCTTACATAAATTATCTTTATTATTTATTTTATTCATCATCAAAGGTGTATAAAAGATCTATGTAAAATTTCCATGTATAAAGTCTCCAGACAATGGAAGACGTAGTTCTATAAGCAGATCCAATATATATTGTTTATCTTGTTGATTTGGTGGGTCCCCATTAATAGAAGTGAAATAATTCCAGTATGAATCTACACTGTAAAAAGTTTCTTTCTGATAATTTTATGTATGTATGAAAGTTTACCTTTATCAGAAACTTTGTTGTAAATTTAATATCAAGTAATCAATCAGTGTTGGAATAGATTCTTTAACTGTTATAGACATTAGATCTATTTTATTAATGAGATGTTGTCTAAAGGTCTGAACCTCTAACCAGCAAGTTTCTCTTAGATCAAATTCTTGTTTTAAGAAATCTAGATTTTTAACTTTATTATCAGATATCAACTGATACCAGTACTTTAGATCATTTTCTATAGCTAAATGAGTTCCTTCAGAAGTAGATGACAAAAGCATACCCCGAGTATACATTATAGGGAATACAATAAAATTCCATTCCCTATACTTAGGGTGCATGAATATAAAGTTACGATAGCTAATAATAATATTTAATGGGTAACAAACCATATGTTTAGGTGTAATAGGTGAAGTACAAAATTCCTTTAGTAACCATAACATGGAGTTATTTACAATCATATTTTTATGTGTTAAGGAGATTTTAATGAAGTGCATATTAATTAGCTCCCAATAATCTTTCCATTTTGTGACATATGACTGATCTATTAATAAAGTAATAACTTTTACAATAGAAGAGATAGTATATAAATTAAAGTCTGGAAAAGAAATACCCCCTTGAGACCAGCTATTAGTATGTTTCTTTAATGCAATCCTAGGTCTATTAGGTGCCCATAGGAAATTTAACATTAGTGCATTCAGTTTCTTGATAATTATTTTTGTAGGTGGAAGTATTATTGATTGTATTAAGTATAAAATCTTGGGAATATTATCATTTTAATAATTGTAAGTCTCTCCTCCATAGTAAAAACATATTATTCCAGGTATTAAAGATTTTGTATATTAAGAAAACAGGTATTATAATTATTATATATAATAGATTTAATATCTTTAGATAGTATTATACCTAAATAAGTTATCTGACCTGAATTGGGTACATATTTAGTAAAATCACTAATGAGAATATTTTTCATGTATATATAGGTAGTATTTTAGTTTTTCTTCATTGAATATTAAACCAGAAATACTTTTAAAATTCATCATTTTATCAAATAGAGACTGCATAGAAGAATTAGATCCTGCTGATGTAATTAGAACATCATCTCCACAAAGTTGAATTTTGGATGTTGTATTTTCATCTATTTCAAAACCCTCTATGTCAGTACTGTTTCTGATCAAATTAGCCCAAGGCTCCATTACTAAAGTGAATAATAGTGGAGAAAGTGGACATCCTTGTTTTGTACCTTTAAGAATGGGTATTTTTTGTGAAACATATGTTCCTACCTTAATATAAGCCAACGTTCCTTTGTATAAATGCTTAATTAGATTTACAAATGCATCTGAGAAGTTTGTGCACTTCATTAAGGTAAACAGATAGTCCCAACTTACTGAATCAAATGCTGAACTTATATCAAGACTAATAAGTGTTAAATCTTTCTTTTTCCTATTTGCAAAATCAATTAATGTTAAAGTTTGTCTTATATTATCAAAAGTATTTCTATTTACAATGAAGCCTGTCTGATCTATATCTATAATGCCGGGAATGATTGTCTTCAATCTATCAGCAAAAATACTCATAAACATTTTATAATCAACATTAAGTAATGAGATGGGCCGATATGAAGAACATCTAGTTGGATCTTTATTAGGTTTTAAAATTGGTGAAATAAATGTATATTGCCAAGATGGGGGTTATTAACTCAGTTTGGGCCAAAATAAAAACCTTATGTATTAATGAATATGTACTTTTAGAAAGGATTTTATATATCTCTGGTATAATACCATCATTACCCGGTGCTTTGTTTGATTTAAGCTTATTTATTTGTGTAATAACTTCTGTATATGAAATACTCTTGTCCAATAGTTTAATCTGTTGTTTATTAAGCTTTTTATTCATGTTTGTGGTTATAAACTCCTTTATTTTATCTTTAGGTTCCATGTTAATGTTATTATGGTTAATTTTGTGAAAGTGATTTCTAAATTCATCTAGTATTTCTGGTATACTAGAAACATTCTTCTTTTCCTTAGAGAAAAGATTTATTTCATATGGTTTTGTTTATTCAACCTTTTGTTTTATTTTTAAGTCTATGTAAGTATTTGGGGCTTATTGAATAAGACAAAACTTGTATTTCTCTAAAGTTATTTTAACTTTATGAGTTAAAATTTCTTTGTATTTCTCATTTAGTTTGTTTATTTCTTCAATAACTTTCTTGTCCATAATATTTTCTTTATTATGTTTATAAGAGTCTAATTTACTTTGAATATCTAACAATTCCTTATCCCAAGATTTCCTTTTATTATTATACCATCTGATACTTTGTCCATATAGATATGATTTTAAGGCATCCCAAACATAAACAATGGAGGCTTCAGGAGTATTATTTATGTCTAAAAATGTTTTACTTCTGAAAGTATATATTCTTTATAGTCTTTTAGTTGAGTTAAGTATGCTGGTATCCTTTTGATCTGAACATTATGAGTATTTTTATCATGAATTCAAAAACAATTGAATTATGATCAGATATAGGACATGAAATGATTTTGGAATTAATTAAATCTGTTACCATCTGGTTAGAAATAAAGACCCTATCTATTTTTGAATATGTTTTGTATCTGTTAGAAAAAAAGGTGTATGGTAATGATTTTGAATCTATCTGATTATTAATATCATTCAAATGATAAGAATTAGCAAAATCATTTAAATGTTTTGCATTAGATGTAATTCTTCTTTTCCCTATAGTGGTAGTATCACTTTCATGTAGTATACAATTAGTCACCAGCTAAAATAATATCTCCTATAGAGAATGATATGATCTTATCAAGATGATGTTTCACTGTATTAATACCAATTCCAGGTATCCAATATACATTAATTAAAGTGTAAGTCTTCCCATTAATTTGTATTGTAACCATACAAAACATTCCTTTGTCATCCTGATAAGACTTAATGGTTTTAGGAATGGGCATACTTTTATTCCATAAAATAGCCACTCCTCTTTTTCTGAGTGTGCTCTGAACTAACCAATACTGTATATTTGTTTGTGGCTAGTTTATCAATATCTTTTTCAAGAGATGGGTTTCTTGCAGGAAGACTAAGTTGGCCTTATGTAAATTAATGTATCTTATTAGGCTTGCCCTTTTACACAGATTATTCAATCCATTAATGTTTAAAGAAATTCCTTTTAAAGATGTCATTTGGCATTTTTAAAACTTAAGAATCTTATGATCAAAATAACAAATAACAAGATAAGTAATGTTACATCTCCTCCTTTAGGTGTACCTTTAAATATAGCTGTATTTATTGAATCTCTTATGGGATTTTGTATAGGATTCAATTTTGTTTGTAGTGACAATGAATGTACAAAATATATTGTGGATGTCAAAACTATATACAAATAACAATGAACAAGTGAAAATAATGTAAGGATCAAATCTTGCATCCAGCCTGGAGTTATAAACTCCAACTTAGAGTAGTATTTACCACTCAAGTTAACCCCCTACCCTAAGCAGCAGTACCTCAGCTACCACCTTATCAATTTAATACTAGTTATATTTAACTGAGGTTAACAGTTTTCAATTCAATTATCTAGCAAGACAAGACTACACATTTGGTAAAACAGTATCATATAAACTAAAATAAACTTTTTTTTTTTAAAAAACTGTTCATACTACTATATACATCTATGTAATATAAAACACTTGTATTCAAATAGCATTCAAATAATCTTGATGTTAGAAATCAAGAGGAGAGAAAAATAAGTTCTAACATTCATTTAAATCAAAAACTTTGGCTAATATGATTCAGACATTACATATATTAAGATGTATCTATTTTCTGTTATGTAAATGCAATTAACAGCTTCCAAAAAAAAACCTTGAATTGCTTGTATATGAGCATTTACTCAAACTCATTATTGTCAATAGAATAAAATATTGTGTTCATAGAAATTGTTATAAATCACACTGCATAGTTATGCAGATTCTCAGAAACACTTATATACATATATACATACACACACACACACACACACACACATATATACACACACACACATATATACACACACACACACACACACACACACACACATACATATATGTATATATATACACACACACACACACACACACACACATATATATATATATATATATATATATATATATATATATATATATACATACACACACACACATACACATATACATATATATATATACACATGCATACACATGCACACACACACACATACACACACATACACACACACATACACACACACACACACATACACACACACACACACACACACACACACACACACACACATATATATATATATATATATATATCTGATCTCACTGAGTTGTGTCCTTGCTGAGCACTATCCTACTTGCTGTCCCTACAATAAATCTGTCTGCTTTATACAAAATAATGCACAGCAAACACATTTTAGTAACCAGATTTTACAACCATGCTATACTACTGCTTTAAAATATATCACATGACAATTTCTTCCAGAATAGAGTTATAAAATTATTTATGCTTGTCAATCAGATGAATTAAATGAGTTATAGTAATGTATATGTTTGGAACATAAGTTTTTAACACAGATTATTATGCTGCTGTTAAGTAGATTTTCAAAACACTTGAATAAATGTTTCATTTTCTATGCCTTCTAAAATAAGACATTTACTTACTACAAGAAACTGTATCATTTAAACTCATTATAACTGACATATTTTATGAATTATAACATAGATATTTAAGTAATTATATAAAATAACTCACATTTAGATGTTAAAGAGTTCATTTTCCTTCACATAGTCGCATTTGCATCGTTTCTATTTCCTGGTAGAGTGTTATTCCTGAATCTGTGATGTCAGTGTGATATCTAGGTCAAAGGTTAGACTAACTGCTTTCAGCTTCTCTGAGAATTCTGAGAGTTGAAGCTTTCGAAGTAGCTCATGGACACTGTGCATGAGACAGCCCACATCCCAGATTGTCTCTCAACATTTTGGCGGGAAACTTATTAAAAACTAGTGACAAACATTCATTTAGCAGTGTAAATGCATCTAAACATGACAAAACCTTCACAATGTATTTTACAGGTTATTACAGCCTCTATGTAAGTGAAATTAAGCCCAAAATTATTAATAAGTAATAAAACTCAATATCTTGTCCCAACTCAATTTTATGCAAATCTTATTATTTACTGTGTCTATATGATCAAAAGCATTTCTATATATTAATAAAGAAAAGAAAAAGAGAGTAGAAAATAAAAGGGTGTAAGGCAGAAATAAAAAAAAAAATGTAAGAGAAAGCTATAAGAAGTATATACAATGGAATATTACTTACTGTTTATATTAATAGAGTTAAAAATAAAACATATTATTTACTATTATTTAGTTCTAATTATTATTAGTTAAAGCATGACAGATTATTTACAAACAAGCATAAGCAGTATAATCAAGAAAGTATAATTAGGAATAGCATTTGAAGAACATATAAACTTTTTACAAGGAATAAATATGTTATTATTCTATTAATCATATTTTCATTACTCTTCTCTCCCTGCCCTCCCCCACCCTTTACCTACTACATAATCTAAATAGAATGTCATTGTTTAAACAAAGAAAAGAAGAAAAGGAGAAGAAAAAAAAAGATAAAGAAAAAAATGTATCAAATTACTGACCTTACTTCTCCTTTTTAGAAAGAGAAACAAGTTGAATCATAGCTTGCCATTAAATCTTCAGATATTTTGACTGATTATGAAACAAAACATTTCTTTGCACACAGAGAATAACTTTGATTAAATCTTTTTCAAAATATTTGTGTCTTTCTGGAAATGCAGGAACTATATTTAAAAAGATTAATAATGAAATAAAATGATGAGAGAAAAAAAAAAACATAGAACAAATCATTTGTTTTTCAGTCTCTTCTTCTTCTCTGAAGTCTTCCACGAAGTTTCAGTTGCCAGTCTCTTTAATGAAGGACTAGCCCATTCCATTTCCTCTATTTTATCCAAAATCTTATTTTTTTGATAAACAGTAAAGCAGAGTCTAAGTCATCGAAACTTTTAGGACCATCAGGAAGGAAGATTTTAAGCTTGGCAGGAAACAGAAGGTATGTTTTAAACTGTGCTTTTTTAAGCTCCCTTATTAGTGGCAGAAAAACTTTTCTTTTAGCTATTACCATGGAAGAATAGTCATTGTCAAAATGCACAGTTGTCTCATTAATCTTAACAGGAGCTTTAGCCCAAGCAGATTTAAGAACCATCTCTTAATGGAAAGATGATAGAAATCTAACTATAACTGATCTAGGATATTTTTGTTAGAGTTAGTATTAGCTATAGATCTATGTGCTCTTCGATACCAAAAGAGAATGCTTCTGGTAAGTCTAAAGTTTTAGGGAGCCATGTTGTTAAAAAGAAGTAATATTGTTACCTTCAATATTTTTGGCAGTCCAAAAATCCTAATGTTATTAGCCTAGATCTATTTTCCAGGTCATCCAGCTTTGTTTGTAAATGTGTATTTTGTTTCAGCAGAAACTCAATGTTGATTTCCTCTTCTTGGATTCTATTTTCCATGTCATTCACAGCTTCTTCTATGCCTGTCATCTGGATCTTCTGTTGTTGCAGGTCTATATGTAACAAGTCTATTTGTTTTGTAGTTTTTCTATGAAGGTGTCTATTTTAGTATCCATTTTATCCATCTTAGCAGTAAGTTGCTGGATTATAATTATCAGAGACTGAAGTTCTTTCTTGATGCTGGAGTCTTGAGAATTTGTCTTACTGGAACTCATTTCAGACTGATAAACTGACAGGAAAATTTCCAAAGTGATTTCTGACAGGAATATTGTTAAGATTTCCTTTCTTTTTTAGATATAGTTCAAGAACTATATAAAACAAACATATTTAGAAAGAAAATTACTTCAAAAATTAATTTTTTAAGTAATTAATTCCTGTCAGTGTAATGAAATTGGTGGAGCTGAAGAAATCTGCTGCTATCCTGTGTTCATCCTTGGCCACGCCCCCCGATCCTTGTTATGTTGAGTCCAGACCTCCAGTAGTTTAGCAAAATATCCTGCTCTGTACTCTGTTCACTGTTAGGTTGAGCCCCTCCCCTAGCAGGCCTGTCCTCTGCAGTGCCCTGTGCTAATTTATCCTACTCACTCCTCTGCTCAGTAACTGTCCCTGGTGCCTTCATGGATCTTTGTGTGCTCAGTGCAATCCTTAAGTCCATTACCAGTATTTAAAAACAGTGATCATTTCCAAACAGAATTCTGGCAGAGCATCTGATAAAAATAAAATGGTAAAAAAAGCAGGTACCAAATATAAAATTATTTAAGCTCTTTCATTCAAACTACCAGGACTTCAGAATTACAATGTACTAGCTAAATAAAAAAAAATCTTTATGTAACATTCACTCATCAGATAATAAATCACATGTTCACTTAGATGACAGTTTCTCTACATAACACCTTTAAAACCAGTGTTATAATAATCATATAAAACTAATTACCTATAACTTTTCCAACAATATTTATTTATTTTTTTTAGATGAAAAAACTAAATAAATAATTTTGCATATGGTACCTGCTGGCCAATGTTTTTTGTTGTTTTGAGTTGTGGTTTTAAGTACTTGGAAAATTGTGCTGCTGCTTATGAACAAATAAAACAACACTTACAAAGGCTTGAAGATACTGGAGTTACTGTCTTCTCAGTTCCAGCAACAAGGGACAACAGAACAGTTAGTTAAAGTAGTTTCAGTAGATTTCTCTTCCGATACAAATATTGACTGAAAATAATTGAAAGAAAATAATGTCACAGCAGCACCATGCATACTCTGAGACACAACCTTGTAGCATGCAATTGTAATACACTGTTCTTGCATTGGGTAACCTGCTGATAATTATATATTCCAATTCCGAGATTTTGCATGATACCATGCAAAGGACACTTACTCCAAACCTGGTAAGGTTGAGGTCTTACACAACTGTCGATTACCTCTTCTGTCAACCAAATTAATGACAAAACAGTTGCCCACTATACATACAGCTGACTATATTACTGTCTCCCTTAGTCACCTATCTATCTGTATATGTGTGTATGGGAGTGTATGTGTGTATGTATGTGTGTGTGTGTGTGTGCATATATATATATATATATATATATATATATATATATATATAATTATATAATGTGCGTTTGTGTTTTATATATGTGTGTGTGTGTGTATGTATATATGTATGTGTATGTGTGTGTATATATATATATATATATCAGATTGCACAAACAGATCACATGCTTGTATTCTTCATTTTACTTTAATTTTTATTAGCTTCACATTTTTATCTCATTTCAATTGCTTACCCAACAAATTTAGATATTGCCCTCTCCACTTTCACCACCAAACGTGCCCTCCAAATCACACTATAGTACCATTAATTCCATTCAGGGTGAGAGTCCTTCATCCCATTTGTTCTCATAGGACAATAGTTGGACACCAGGAGTAAGGTCATCATCTGTGTTAGACTGGCTTATTTGTGTAGGCCGTAAGTCCCTGTGCATGACTATGTTGCATAAACAGTGGAAATTAGCATGGATTGTCTCTCATGTCTGTGGATGACAAATGCCATTAGAATGTCCCCACCTCCTTACCAAAGAAGTCTTAATGCAACATACCCGAGACATGTCCCACACCATCCCTCTGATAAAAGGAGCAGGGTAGGTATTGTGATTCTGCCCTTTCTGTACATGTCAGCTTCAACAGATGCCAAAGCAAGCAATAGTGATCATATAGTGAGGGCTTTATCCTCATCAGCCACATTATGACTTGTTTTCGTAGTGATTTCCCATGTTACTTATTCTTTTCTGTGACTGGTTGCCCAGAAGCCATATTTCTAAAAGGGGTACATGTATATGTATGTATCGGTGTGTTTTCTGTTTAATTTGTCCAGTCCTTGATATGTTTGTTAGATTTCAGACTTCATTAAACTTTTTCTCTCTCTCTCTTTCCTAGGCTAATTCTTGAAGTAGACAGGCAGAACATTCCTTACCCAGGTAATCCATGTACGTATAGACCAGTTAAATATAGAATCTTACTCTCTGTGCTATACCAGAATCATTCAGAAGGGATTGTATTAGAATGAAGTGCACAACCATGAGTGTGTCATGCATGATAGACAGGTCTGCAAAACCAAGGCATCCCGAGTTGTGGAAGGAACTAAGATTGTCCTATGCATTCATTTAATGTAGTGGAGATGCTTGTGCCATAAAGCTGAGATCTTGTGTAGTTGCTGCCGTTTGTGACTGTGGAAGTGGACGAAGATGTGTAACACTAAAGAGGGGCTATGAATGTGGAGTATTGTGAGTTGGTACAGCAAGTAGTCAAAGCTGTCTGGAAAACAGTGCTGGCAGGAGGCATTTGCCCTAAATCTGGATATGGTAATGTAAAATGAGTATGATATCATTGTCCATTTTTTTCCATAGGAAAGTACTAGGCTAACTGCCTTTGCTGGCAATTTTTAAACCTAGACAGTTTCCCTTTTTCTGCTTGAAATAACCTGTCCCATTTGTTTATAGATTGACTGTGTGCCTCTCATGGTCAATTTATTATATATTACCACTAATGCGAATAACTGGGATTATACCATGGATAATTTGAGGGGATCCATACATGGGATAAAGCATTTAGGAACTGTATCTGCCCATTAGTAGTAAAGGGGGCAGTACTGGGGTCATTTTTCTGTTTCCTATCCATAGATCTTTGTTGTACTTGAATACAAACAGGGATGAACTTTATTTTATGCAGATGGAGTGTCTGTTCCATAGCAACGGTATCTACTGTGAAATGTCCCTGTCCCTCCAAACCATTCTGTTAATGTTGCAGAAGAGGTTTAGATCCTTAGACCAAGTATTTCTAATTCCATTTGACTTTCTATTGTGCAATAAGTCCATCATTAATGTGTTGGAGAATGCTTTGTATTGCCAGATAAATGTCACCACTTAGTAGTCTGTAGGATACAGAATAGAGTGACAAGGGCTTTGAGTCAGTCCATGAAGGGCATGTTTTTTGGGCCTTGTATCCTTTTAGTAAGGTATCTCTGTGGGCATTCCAGTTGGTGCATGTGTCTGGACAGATATATGCAAAAGGGGCATTATATTCAATGTCTGGCCTAATAAGCGCTCAGTAAAATGGGACAATGACATCTCTAGATCAAGACACAATCCCTTTATTTATAAGTTGTGCAATATAGAGGGACTTTCTTACAATAGACACATGTTGGTCAAAAGTTAGGTCACTGCCCACATAAGATTCCAAATCCTGAGAAACTGAGTCAACTCATAGGGATGTGGTAGTTTCCTGGGATAGACAATTTTCCAAAGGATTCAATAATGTATCTTTTTGGCATGTAGTTTTAGACCATGATTTTGACACAAGCTATTCGAGACCATCATTCCTATAGGATGGCAAACTCATTTGGGGATTCGGGAGTCCTTTGGTATTGGCTTTTCTTCAAAAAAGTAGATGCCAAACAGAAAAGGTCACAGCACAGAACCTGGGGAGTCTCTACTGGTGAATGGATTCTTTGTGGAGGTAATTTCCCCATTTTGATTTATCTGTTTTTCAGTCCTCCTTTAGTCATTGTTACATGCCATAGACTGGAATGTGGATATTTCCATTAAGCATAAAGGCATTCTTGTATCTAGTTTTGATCTTAAGGCTGGTATATGTTTGACTTAGAGACCAAGGACTGAGAATGTACACAGCAAAGTCTAGCAGGGAGGATATTGTGTGGTAATAATGTACTGCCCAGATGTGTAATGTGGCAAGACACTACAGGTGAATAAGACCCTGACAGTGACTCAGATTCTGTTTTATTGTGAAGCAGTATTCTTTTGGTTAGGTCATTTATATGTGCATGCATTTATTTTAATGCTTTATATACAGGTTCATGGTAAATATTGGTCAACTAATCAACAGACTATTTCAGCTTAGCCAGTTACTCTTGTTTTGGAGTTTTCCGTTGCTTCCAGGAAGGCAATACTGGATATATCGGTGGAGAATTTATAGTTACCCATCTAACTGGAAAGACTTTCTTTTTCAATTACTATTTGAAATTATGTGCCCATTCTTTTAGTTGGTGTTTACTGGGGAATGCTTTGATTTGATTGTGTATTTTATTACTTTGCTATGTATTTGTATTTGTGATGTTTTCCTTTAGTGCACTGTATCTTTAAATACAATTGCTTCAGTTTATTGTGCTGTATCTTTAATACTTTGATTTGGTATTGCTTTGGTGCCATTTTATGGGCTATTGTCAGCTATGTGTTAGGTGGATGTCCAACTGCTCTCCCTTCTTGCCTAACCACACAGGTGTTCCCCAAGGATCCATCCTAGGCCCCCTTCTCTTTAATATTTTTACTAATAACCTTGACTCCACTTGGTGTACATCTACTCTAATCTGATATGCTGACAACTCTACTCTTATCACCCTATCCAACAACCCTACTGACCTCCACTCCTTGACACAAACCTCATTTAACACCATCGAACATTGGCTAATCCATAACCAACTTATTCTTAACCCAAAGAAAACCAAGCTACTCCTCTTTCTTCCAAAATCAATGGTCAGTCATAGATCATCATTCTCTATCTCTTCGCTAGATAACACAACAATTTATGCTGATTCTCATACCAAACTGCTGGGCGTCATTATTGATGATCAACTGAAATTTGACATTCACATACAACCGTCCATAAAAAAGACCAACCAAAAACCTTGACTGTTGTACAGAAACAAAAAATATTACCTATCACTTGTAGGACCTCCCTTGCCCAAGCCTACCTCCTCCCTTGCCTTCTATATGCCTCCCCCATTCTTATTCACCTCCAAGCAACCCTTTTAACTAAACTCAGACATACAACCACATAGCTGGATTTGCCAGCAACCTACCATACAAATCTTACCATTGCCTTGCCCTCAAAACACCTTCGATGGTTTGAATTCCCTCGACTTCTACTACTATCTCAACTTCAAATTACACATTCCATACTGTATAAACCTGCCAACTGGCCCTCCCTATCTAACCTCTTATCCCCTTAGAAACCCTCTCAACCCCTCCGCAGTACTGACCAAAACTGATGGACACCTACAGACCCAATAAAACAATATCCAAATTACTTTACAAATGCTCTACTTCTCAAACTTGGAACAAGCTCCCTAGTCATCTATGTGCTATCCACTCTCTCAACATTTTTAAGAGAGAACTAAAGAGTTACCTGGCCAACTCTCCATATTGTACCTGTCACCACCTCACCTAAGTATTCTTCTTCTTTCAGCATTACATCTTCTGTAGTACATATGTAAGTATTGTATAACTTTGTAGATATTTGTATTGCATTTTCTTTGATTTTAATGATAGTAGTATTGCTATACATTTTTGTAACTTTTTTCTTTATATCGGAGCTTTCCTCCTCGAGTATCCACTGAAAATGGGCCCCCAGCCCAGTGGACCATCTCGGTTAACAAAAGACAAATAAATAAATAAAAAAAAATAAATGTGGTGCTTCATTGCACATGTAGACTACATAGCATTAAGCACTCCATCTGCCTGATCATCATCCATAGTCACGTGATCTCTCATAGGGCAGCATTTTAGTAGCATAGTTACTACTGTTGGGGTAAAGTTGTGATGTTTTATTCTGTAAGTTTTGGTAGTGCATATGTATATTTTCTAATATTTCAGCTTTTATTTAGTGTTTTTGTCCTTTTTGTGCGCAGTTTTTAGTGTTATGACTTTCATTCTGTTTGATTTTCTTAAATACTTCCTCCTACTTGTGGTGTTTGACTTTTTTCCTTGATCAGGTTTTAATTTTTGTTGCAACTCCAATTTCCATTTAATTTCTTAATTTTCTTATACGTTTGATTTTATTGCTTCATTCTCTGCTTGGATGATTTGGCCTTATTTCGCATTTTCTATCTGATTTCTGATTTTCTGGAAATGTGTGCCACCTGTCAGGCTTCTACTCTACAGGAATTAGTCATACATTTGTATGTCTTGGCTTTTTGAGTTGCATCTTTTTATGCGGGGCTTTTGTGCTTTCAATAGCCCTGTGATTATTTCCTAACTAGCATATCTCCCCATGCACTTTTTTTTACCGGTTTCCTAACTTAAATCCCTTTCAATTTAGGTGCACATGTTACAAGGGGATGCAATTGGATTCGGTTGCATGTTTAGGCTTGTAAAGGCCCTGGTGGTTGGTAGCCTGGTTATGCCTATAAACCTCTTATGGCACTTTGGGCATTTTCTAGTCATTTGGCAATTGATATTTCTTGTGTGGGCTTCTACTTGTATTTCCAAGATGCATGCTTTTTCATTCCACCTCATTTAGGGTCTTGTATCTCTTTGGTAGTGCCAATTGAAGCTCAGAAAATTGGCTTTAGTTTGCTGAGGGTGGGAATAATGCATAACCCGATATTTTGTTAAACTGCAGAGATGTGTGTGGCTCATTTTTGTAGCTGGAATGAATGCTTTAGATTGAAGGTTCTGCAATGTTTTTCGCAAGTGGAAATACAATTCTGCTGAGAAATATACATAAATGTGATCCCTGCAACACTCCTGAAGCACGATAAAAATGACTACTGAACAGCTGGCATCAGTATATTGGATTTTACTGTGAGAAATAGGGGCAAATATTTGTGTTTTTTGACATTGTATTTTAAACTTTTGGTATTCCTTATTTTACTACAACTTTTATTTGCTAGGATCCTAAAATGAAAGCCAACATACAGATTTTTCCATTGTCTCTTTATTAAATGGAGCTGCAGTGATATTTTTCTGTTTACATGTGTACTAGTATTTGTATGCATGTTCAGTTTTAGTAGTCATCAAGATATATGCTGGGACCATTAAGCATTTAGTATTTTCATCCCACTGCAGTATTCTTTCTGCAGTTCCACTGGATTTATTTCCCGAAGGACTAAAATGTTAACCCACTTTAGTATGGGGTTCTAAGAAAATCCCTTAGAGTATACTTACCATGATCTATATTCTAGTCATAAGTAAGAATTTGATAAATAAAGATAGTGTCCTTATTACAGTGGTAAGATTTCTGGGTCAGTGCTATCATCACTGAAAAAAATGCAGTTTGGGTCATTGGCCTGCATGTGTGGATCATGTAATTGTTTTATGGAGCTGTGGATGTTGGTCATTTTAGTGTGCACTACATTTGGAGTTTATAGTTTGTATCCTGTTATTGGGGGGAGTCATTTATTCTATGCGCTTGTCTGACATTTGATTTCAGCATCAGTCGATGATTCCATTATTATATTTGAGAAAGGACTAGTAAGTATACTTTTCATTTCTAAAGCTCTTTAAGCTCCACGCTTTCCTTTATGGCATTGGCGCTGTAATATTTTATTTCAAACTTGTAGGAACTATTTTTACTACTGGTCCTGTTTATAATATTCAGATCTTGTGATATGTAACATTTTTCCACTCTTTTCAAATAAGTTGTGTGATCTTTCCCAGTACTGTTGGGGTGGGTAGTCAAGGGCACTATGGCTTTGTCACTTTTCAGACATTAGGCTCTGTGGTACAATAATCTTTTATCAGATAACTATTGAACAATAAAAGTATGCTGTTTTGATTTGCACTTCTGTTATCATAAGCCATTGATCAACCTGACTGGTGAAGGTGAAAGTTAGTAGCAATCCAGAACTATGCAGGCACTGAAGTCATGTCTGTGCATGCAGCCGTTGTAGCCGTGGGAAGAAATAAGGAGATGCAGCAACTGTCTGTAGTCCAGTGACAGCTGATGAATTCAAACCAAGGTGGAGAGAAGAGAAGCAAATGAATGGATGCAACTGACTAGAATGGGGTGGGGCTATATTATGTTTGCACGTTTCTACAAAAAATGTCCCACTTTGGGCATTTGAAAAGGTGGCAACCCTATTCATTCTGACCCCCGCACCATCCAGACTAATTACTTTTCAGCTTTTTGTTTACTCCTTTTACACCATAATTGGCCTAGAGTGTACTATAATTGTTTTGAAAGTAAATGAAGTAAGAAAATGAACTAGAGGGCACTAACACTTCAGAATTCATGACCAAGATACCCTGTGGTGTATTTTTGCACTGTTTTCCAAACGTATGATCTATTGATGGCTTGGACATAAATTATGAGTTTGGAAACAAGTTGTCTTTTTCATTTCACAAAAGTTGCATTCAGAACTTAATGTTCAGAGCTAAGAAATAGCTTCTAATAAACTGAGAAAACAAGAGCATACACAAGTTAGATCTGGGAATAGTGATTGCCTCCTAACTTGCCTCAAAAAAACAGTCCCCTTCTTTGTACCCTGCTACTGTGAGATTGGAATGAAAAGTGAGAGAAGAAATTGCAATAGGCATATATGTAAAATGTCCAACCAATAAAATAGTTTCAAAACTTCTTCAGAATAATCATTTAAAACAAACTACCTCTTATATACAATATAAAAATCATGTGATCAATTAAACAATTAATACATAAACTTCCTAAATCCAGTTAAAAACTGCTTAATTAAACAATCCTAATGTACACAGCTTATTGTAAATAATATTAAATAAAATGAGAATAAATGGAACTACCTGTTTTGTTTACATTTAATCTACGTTGTTTTAAAAAACACTTAATATTAATAGTCTCATTAAGACCAGGGGCTGTGTCGGACTTTAATTTTATTTGCCAGTGTGTTTCCCTTTGTAAAAGAAAATTCTTATAATCACCTTCTCTCATGTCCTTCCGCCCCACTTCTAGTATAGAAAATAAGAATTTCTTGAAAGATGGACAAATCAATGAATGTTTAAACACTTGGACTTAATACTATATATGTGTTCCCTAATTTGAATTCTAAGCCCCTGGTCTTAATGAGACTATTAATATTAAGTGTTTTTTAAAACAACGTAGATTAAATGTAAACAAAACAGGTAGTTCCATTTATTCTCATTTTATTTAATATTATTTACAATAAGCTGTGTACATTAGGATTGTTTAATTAAGCAGTTTTTAACTGGATTTAGGAAGTTTATGTAATTATTGTTTAATTGATCACATGATTTTTATATTGTATATAAGAGGTAGTTTGTTTTAAATGATTATTCTGAAGAAGTTTTGTATGAAAGCGGTTAATAAAACAGTATACGCTATTTGTGTCTACAGCAGTATTGTGTCTACAGCAGTCTCACTTCGCCTTCCAGGACGTTTACTATTTTATATATGTAAAATGGTTACTTTGGTACATATACACGGCATGCCATCTCATTAATAACCTTAAAAGACCACCACAATCTCAGCAAGCACTATAGTTTAGGGGGATGTAGCCCTAACAAGTGGTCCAGGTGACCTGGTTTTGATTAGCAGCTCAGGTGTCTGTGGAGCAGGCAGGGAGGGATGAACGTGCATATCTTGTGGGAAGAGTGTTCATCACAGTACTCCCTGAAAGAAAGTGTGGTTCATAGATGGTAGTAGTGACATTAAGATGGGCACTGGGGAGAGGCAGGGACAAAATAAAGGTAGGTCATAAAAAAATAAATAAGTAAAATAATAATACTACTCATACTCCTCCCAGAAGCCACTGACATCAGTATCCCCAGAATGCTTTAAGTTCCATGCAGGCCCCAGCCCAGAATCAGAGTTAGTCTGGGAATGGAAGGAGGAACTGGTAGACCTGATATGATGAAGGACACTGGCATAGGAGTTGACGTTTTGAAGCAATGAGGGTAGGGACACCCACCTTCTGCATACTGTTCTGGTGTTAGACTGAAAAGAAAGTGAAAGAACAGCTGGCCTTATTATATTTTGACTTCTGTCTATCAGATGTATATACATAGCATGCCCCTCCCCCCCTACTAACAGAAGACAGAGACCTGTATGCAAATCTAAGGTTTGATTATGAGGAAAGTGAAAAAAATTATGTTGCCTTTAATTTACTCCATTCTGTTGGTCCCAGGCAGTGCACTTCCCCAAAATAATCAGTAACAACCATCTGTGCACATCTCTTAGGTTTTGTGGGGAAATAAAAAGTAATAATTACCACACTGTCACCAGTTCCCATACAAGTTATATTGAGCATCTGTGAACATCTTTGAGCAGGGCTGGTTTTATGTTGGTGATAGGACAGAGGTTGAAGACAGCCTTCTTGATTATGCCAGTGTCAAAGTCCGCTTATACAGACAAGGGTCTTAGAATAAATTGGAGAGCCTGGATAAAAATCAACACAGAAGCATGAAAGATATGCAAACTATTCAGAGAAGGAATCAAAAACAGGAACTAAACCAGATAAACTAAACCAGATAAACAAGTGTTGTGTGATATCATTGCTGTTCATTGTGCTACTGTGCCAATGATAACAGCTGTCACACACATACAAGCTGCCTGAATTACCACACTTGATCAGTTATTGTGTACAATGCAAATACATGACTGTGATGGTACATGAAAGAAATCATGACCAACTTGTTACTTTTACATATACTGTAACAACCCCCTCCAAAGATAGCCCAGATGCCCATCAATTGCAGCCATTTTTTATTGTATACATGTCTTTTTTAACACTGGCCTCAGTAAAGTACTTCAGGTGGCCTCACACAAATGCTTGCTAGTTCTTCTATGCCAGAATAATGACCACTATATCAAATGTCAGCAGGGTCAGTAGATGTCATCCACAGACAGCTCCAGTACCCAGCTGTTGCAGCCACTGTGTTGACTGTTCACACCTGTACTATCCGATTGTGATAAAAACATGGTCACTGTAATGCGTTTCATGTTTTTAACACAAACAACCACATTTCAGTATTCCAACTTGCTTCACACAAACAGCCACTAGTCCTGCAAAGACAGAATAGTGATGATTTAGTGGAAATGACAGCAGAGTCAGTCACTTTCATCCATAGATAGTCCCAAACCCAGCAATTTTAGTCACCATTTTAGTTGTGTTAATAAATGGTCACATAAATCTATTTCACACAGTCAATAACCACAGTGAAGTGTTCCAGCTAGCTTCGTATGAATGCACATTAATCTTTTAAACCTGAAATAATGACTGCTCAACCAGGGTACAGTTTTGAAATATTTTATTGATTTAATCTAAATAACGGCAGGTTTAGTCGGACTAATTTTCATTCACAAACTGCTTCTATATCTGATAATTATAGCCACTATGTACATCTCAGGAATCTGACTGAAATTAGTTTGACTAATTATTAGTTTTATTTTATTACAAACTCCTCCACCCATGTATGCCTACCAGATACACCTGTGTACATCTCATGTGTCTGATTGTATTGACTATGCTTCCTGGTGTCAAAAGCATATGTCCAACCCATTGCTCCCCCCACATGCATGTACACGCGCACACACACACACACACACACACACACACACACACACACACACACACACACACACACACACACACACACACACACACACACACACTCGTATACAGATTTGCCAACCAGTTACAGCAAGTTGTATGTCTGTGATCAAATGAATGAATACATAAGTAATTACCGCAATAACGTAGTTTGTCTCACTGGTATCAGATCATACACCAGAACTCATTTTCCTCCCTCACACATATTTATTGAGTCCTTGATTGTTATTAGGTTAACAACTCAAGGGCCTTTGTAAGTCTAGCCAGGTTTTCTTGAAAGAAGAATGATGCCCTGCATCCAAATAAGGACATTGAGGGTCAGGCATTTATAAGCTACTTCTGTCTATAAAGAGCATGGGTGCCAGACCTGGTGTAAATTTCCTGTTCCCCATCCACTTGTCAAGATTGTGCTTAAACTGGGTAATAAAGGAACTCAGCTTCACATGGATTTGAAGCCTGCTCCATAGGAGAGGCAGTCTCTGGGACATATCTGCCTCTCTGGCATGCTATGTTTAAGTCACAGACAAAATTCAGGTCCCTATGCTTTGTATTTCTGGTACTGTTTGACTTATGAATATGGAGGAGATTCAGAAGTGTGAGATTTGGAGATGCCTTGTAAGCCAGACATAGATCGCCCTGGAGAAATCTATGGGAGATTAAGTAGCGACAAAGGGCATTAGGGTGTTGCAATAAGGCAGGTTTGTTATGCTTTGTACTCCTTTTATAAGGAATGTTTGAGGTCACACTAGCTGCTGCATATGGCTGGTCAGGAACATACTGAAGGTAGATTTGCACTCTGGTTTAATAAAGGTGTAGTACAGTGGGGTAATGACCTGTTTTGACCGAGGTGACACACCCTTACTTATGAGTTGCACAGTGTAAAAGGTTTTGCTCACCACAGTGGCCAAGTAGTGGTCAAAGGTAAGGCTACTGTCTACATGCATACCCAGATTCCTGAACACTGGGTCAACTCTTATGGATATATTGTCAGTGCAGTAATTAGCCAGGGTTGTAGACTTTGCAAAGACTACAATTTTGCATTTACCAGCATTGATTTTAAGACTGTAGTGTTGACACCATTTGTATGTCTGAGATGGACCTTCTTGGAAAATGCTAGTGTCCGCAAGGGAGTCTGTGATAACCCCCAACTTACAATCCTCTCCAAATGTAGTCAGCCATAATCCTTTAGTATTTGCTTCCATTACAGAGAAGTAGATGCTAAAAAGGAGCGGGCCCGATACCTAGCCCTGGGGGACTCCACTAGTGACTGGCCTCATGGTGGAGGTGGCCTCACCTATTTTGACCTCTTCGGTCCTATCATTGAGCCAGTTGGCTATCCAGTGGCTGATAAAAAAGGGTTTATACCTAAATTAGTAGTGAGCTTGTCTATAATGACCAAGTGGGGTATTGTATCAAAAGCTTGGTCGGGTCAAGGTAAGTAAGCTGTGTGCACAGTCCACCAGATTTAATAGGCATGACTTTCCTTTAACAAAGACAAACTGTGATTGGTCCAGTGCTTGCAATTTACCTATGTCCTCATTTATCATGTCTATGATGATTCTTTCTATGGCTTTACATATGAGGCTGATAAGACTTATCAGCCTATCATTACCCAGATTAGTGGGTGGACCTCCTTTGAGCAGAGGAGTGACTGTAGCCATCTTCCATTCCTTGGGCAAAAAAACTGACTGTAGGCTCCAGTTGAAAAGTTATTGACATGGAACAGAAAGGTCATGTTTAGTGCTATTTAATAAACATCCTGGGATGTTATTGGGGCCCATCAATGCAGTGATTTTGGCCTTGGAGTGCATTGATGACCTGTTTCTTAGTAATGGTTGGGAGGGTTGTGTTATGTGCTGTTTCCTTTGGACAATCTGGGAGGAGTGGAGGGAGAAATTTGAGGTGAACCTGTAAGCCAAAAGGCTGGCTGAAGGACTCAGTGAAGGTGATGTCATTTACAAGTTCTGCACAATGCTGTGCATTTCACCTTTGGTAGCAGACATAGTTGTAGAATGCTTTGTGGTTGTCCTTTGCCTGAGAATCCATTTTTTTCTTTAAATTTAGCCTTTAAAGTATTAATTAACCTTCTTGGCTGTCTATTTAGATTGGTCAGGGGACTTTTATTATCTATGGCTTTGTCCCTCCTACTTTTGACCAAGATTTTTTTTCTTTTGTTGTATAATCAATTGATTTTATAATTCCATCAGTTTGTCCTATTGTTAGTATGAGTGGGCACAGCTAGCTCAATACAGCAATCGGTATGGCTGTACAGAGATTTTGTAAATAGTTCAGCATATACCCTTTGAATAGTTCCTAAAGGTTTTTGGTTTCACTGGATCCCCAGATTATTTTTTATTTCAAGTAATACTGCCTAGTGGTCAGACCTCAAGAGCAAAGACATTACATTGAGTGAGGAACATTGCCCCCCCCCCCCCCCATGTTCGTGATATCAAGAAGGTTTGTATCCCTGGTAGGAGAATGGACCAATTGTTCCAGGATGTTGGCATTAACAAAAAATTAGGAATTGCTGGGCTTGTGCATTAGAAGTGGTGTAGAATTCCCCATCTTTAGAGGGGTGGTTGAGATCCCCCATGAATGTCTTATTGGGTTGAATGGTTAGGGACTCAAGTACATTGAAATAGGTAGTATGGGTTTCCTGAGGACATGGAAAGGAACCTATAGGTTGCAAGGATATGGTTAAAAAAAAAAAAACTGTTTATGGTGATATGGATATATATATATGAGTTCCAGTGAGTCATACACTTTAACTAGTCTGGATGTGAGGTCAGTTTTAATATAAACCGAGACTCCTCAACATTTAGATCACTCCTGTGCAGTAACTGGTTTAAAGGTGTTAAAGGCATTATAACCTAGCATTGCTGGAGTACTATCCATAACTTTAAACCTTATCCCGTTACTGCTCAGATACCTGCACTCTCCAGGGAGATGAAGGCTTGCAGGGAGTGAAGTTTTCTTAAGACTTCTAGCATTGAGCAGACCACCTTCAGATATTCCTTCATAGGTTCTGTTAAGTCTGGAGGTTTATTCGCTTGGCATTGACTAAATAAAAGACACAATGGATGTGGAAAGTTCTTTGCCAATATCTGAAAGCCTAGAGGCTATAAATGCAGACCATCCCTGGCAAAGGATCATGGTCTGTCGAACATGTCCACACAGGCCATAAAATATTGTACCCCTGGGATCAATACCAGAAGCTAAGCCAATTGTTAAAATCAATCATTTTCTGTTGGTAATGTTACATCATCCTTGGAGAAAGTAGCATGCTGCTCAGTGCTAGGTTCATACCTGGCTGTGACTCATAATTAGCGAGCTTGATCATGTCCCACTTCATATAGTCAAGGGAGGTACAATTCAAGTCATTAACATCCACATGGGCTATGACAGAGTCACAATGGTACCTGTGGTTCAGTGACATGAGTGTCTGTGTGACTTGACAGATCCTAGCCCTGGAAAGCCAGCTAACCGTGATTTCCCTTACTCAGTCTGAGGGGGACATCTGTGTGCCTTACTATAGAATCACCAAGGACCAGGTAATTTGGCTGTGTACTGGTTTTTCCTTAAGGGCTTAGCAGTAGAGGTACTGGATACAGTGTTAGTATGTGTAGCTGTCAGTGGTTTTACAGGAGTGTATACATTATGGCTGATTACTTTTTCTTTGATTGTACTATGCAGGAGGTCTGATGAAATTTACTAAAAGCCATATTTCAGACTGCTTCTTGAACTTGGCCAATGCTACCTTGTAAACCTTGTTGAAATGAGCATGTGCACATGTGTTTAATTAAACCATTTCTATAATTTGAAAAAGCTTATCTACTGAACTCTTTCATTGGGTTATGAAAGAAAGCTTTGCTAAAATATAGGATGCATAACATTTAAGGTACAATGATCTGAAGACTGATATTTTCTCAAATTACGTGTCAGTACACTGACACTATGTGTACAGAACAGTCACTTTATTATACCGTATCAGTGCTATACGTATCATGCTTATGGGTCTGAAATAAAACGCATGTTTGCAATTAGCAGCTTGAAATTTCAAATTATATTTAGATACAGTATTTGCACTTCGCTAGCATTGGTGGGGTTACAGGGTAACAATGTTGAAAATGTGTTATCAATGTATTTAAAAATGATGCATTGAAAAATGCATTTCTTTGATACAACTACCATTTTTTTAGTAATTTAACAGGATACTTTGACACAGGTAGTTTTCTACACAAGTAAATCCAATGTGATTAGTGTGAAAGTTTAACTGAAATGAATTGCTGTATTTGATACTTAATATTTTCTTTTTTAAATGTTCTGCTAAAATATATGCATAAACAACTGTGAAGTATTATATACATTATACAAGTATTGTATGCAGAAAGTGTCCACTTTTATTAAGCACCTGTTGGGTTGTTTGATTCTGATAACTTGTTTGCAGTTAAACACTTTCTCTAGAGGCTCCTTTAGCTGTTTAAAACTTTAATTTAAAGGCTCACTGCTGCTTTTCTGCTTTGAGAAACATTTCTGCAGTTTGTTTCCCACCCTCCCTCCCTATTGGTATGCTCTTAATGTTGGTGGCTTTGCAGTTGCCCGCCCCTACTGTAAATTTGATCTGGGACCCTCCTCGCAGTCTAGTGTCAGTACCTCATTCTACCTAATACAGGGAGAACATTTGAGAAGGCCAATCAGCTTAGTTTCTGCTCCTCCTTTTTCTCTTTCCACTTAGAATTTTTTTTTTTTTTTTTAAGCTTGTTTCCTGCCTTTCCTGTGGGTTGTCTAGTCTGGATACAGATTTGCTGTGCCCAGGACTATTAGTGGGCTTCTAAGCCCTCAAGCCTTTATGTGTTGGAGGGAAGCCTTTAAGCTTAATTTTGTTTCTTAGAACTAGCCAGTTTGTTTTAGTTTCAGCACTCCAGTCTGCTGCTTTGAGCTCAGCACTTGTTCAGAACTTATTGTAAGCACTAAATAAGCTACAAATTACTAGAGCACTCAACTTTCCTCACTGTCTAGAGGAAAACAGTTTCTAGCACTTAACAAATAAGCACTTATCCAGGCATGTCTAAGGGTCAGCTCCCGGTGTTTTAACCTGTCTACCTGATGAATCTGGGAATCTTGGGGCAATGCAGCAATTGCCTCATGTACACAGACGACCCTCTCCTCCTACCACCCAACACTACAACCTGTGAGAGATGCACTTATAGCCAAACTGGAATCAAAGCTCTCTTTACCTAAGACTGGACTAGACAGTTAAGAGGAGAAGGTAAACACTTGCACCACACCACACTCAGCACATAGTCCCTCAAAACCTACACCACCAAAACACACACAAAGAAACATAAAATGTACAACTACATTCGCGGAGGCTCTCAGTAAAAACCTGCCCAAGCAACAGGGATCTCCAAAGCAGAAACACAAGCAACCTCCACCCCCAACACAACCCACATGACACACAGCCCACAAACTGTGTGCCACTCAACCACAGCCCATAAGGCATAACAACGTACCCAACACTCTAGTCATAGGTGACTCTATAGTCAGGCACACTGATGTTCCACTCACCATGCTAAACAAGGAGAAAGTTACTGTCAGCTGCCTGTCTGGTGCCAAGATCCGCCACATAAAGCATGCACTCGGGTCACTCCACACAAGTACAAATATGACTGTCATTGTCCATGTTGGTGTGAATGACCCGAGACATACCTCCCTGGACTACATGAAAAGGGACATGGAGGGAGCTGTCCGATCTTGTAGCCCAGGCAGGTATGATCCTAGCCTTGAGTAGCATCCTGCCATCGCCCAGAATGATACCACAGTACAAGGACAAAATGATTGACTTCAACAATTGGCTAAGCTTCTGGTGTCATTCTAAGGGGATCCAGTATCTGTCTGCCTGGGATGACATGATTGACAAACCACGATGCTTTACCAGAGATGGCCTGCCCCTGGGATTCCGGATACTGGCTAAGGCTCTAGCCACCCCTATAGTGCCTTTTTTAGGCAAGGTACAAATGACATTCACCACCGTAACAGGTACAAGCAAGAATAATCTGAAGGTATTGCTATCAATGCTAGAAGTCTAAACCTGAAAATGCACTAACTCGAGGCACTCCTTAAAATGGAGAACATTGACATCTGTGCAGTGACAGAGACCTGGTTCAAGGCTCCAGAGAGTACCCCTGCATTACCAGGCTATAATTCATACCACACCTTTCGGCCACCTAATCTGACCAAAACACTAAAGGTGGAGGCGTGTCCATATTCATTAAGGATATCCACACCTCCAGGATAGTTGCTCAGCATAATGCTTCTGAGATTATCCAATTGCAACTAACTCTGGGCAAGACCGCAATACAAATTGTAGCTTGCTACATATCCCCTACCATGCCCCAGGATTCCCACTCCTCATTTCTTGATACACTGGAAAATATTAGGGTACAACCTAACACCCTAATAATGGGTGATTTCAACTACCCCACCATTAACTGGGCAAACTATTCATGTAACAACAAGTGTGCTCAACGTTTTCTGGAATTCATAAATTTCAATGCCTTGGATCAACATATCCACACCCCCACCAGGGGAAACAATATCCTAGACCTGGTTATTACCAACATGGGCAACTGGTGCTCCACACCAGAGGTCAATTCCTCGTTGGTCAGATCCGACCACAAGCTACTCAGCCTAGACATCCACATGCTTCCCCCACCCCCCATTAGGGAAACCACAGTAAATCATTTCTCCAATGCCAACTTCACGCTTCTTAAGATAGACGTGGCAAACTTCACGACACCCATGCTGATGGACAATAGAGGTATGACTGCTGAATCCTGCACAAATGCACTTTATAAGCACTTACATGAGTGCATGGATTGTGCAATCCGTAACAGAACCAAGATGCTATCCTCCATAAAAAGGAAGCCAATCTGGTGGCCCCCTGCCATAAACAAACTCTACAACAGAAGAAAGAAACTGTTGCAAAAAAGAGTAAAATCCCATGATTGGAGAAACTCCCTGGTCAGCCTCAGTAAGAAGCGGAGATCCCTCATAAAATGCTCCAAAGCTAGTTATAAAAACAAAACCGCCACTGACTCTAAAGACAACCACAAAGCATTTTATAGCTATGTCAAGAATCTTCATGGCAGCACTCAGATCTGCTCTGAGTTGCAGCACAATGGCACTAAATATACAGAACCAACTGATATTGCCAACATCCTGGCAGATAGGTTCAGTGCTAACTTTACCTCCCTGTCATCCCCTAAAGGGCCCATCTCTATACCAGAAGAATGCAAAGTTCCTGTAATCGCGGCTGCACAGGTAAAAAAACACACTATCCAAAGCAAAGAACACCATATCCATGGGACCTGACAACATCCCAGGCTGTGTTCTACATGAACTACAGAATGAACTGGCACCCCACCTAAGTGCCATGTTCAATCATAACCTCACCTCAGGCTATGTGCCCACTGACTGGTGCACAGCGACGGTTATCCCACTCCACAAAGGGGGAGCCACCACAGACCCCAGAAACTACCGCCCCATTAGCCTAATGAGCCTGGTCTGCAAGGCTATGGAACATATCATCATGGAACTTATAAACAATGACATTGGTAATCTCCAAACTCAGGACCCCAGCCAGTTCTGGTTTGGAAAAGGCAGATCATGTCTCCTAAACCTGACAGACTTCTTTGAAGCAGTCACCAAAGCCGTAGATCAGGGTAAGGTTGTTCACACAGCCTATCTAGATCTCGCCAAGGCTTTCAACACAATCCCTCACTCTGGAATTATAGATAAACTCACTAAACTAGGTATAAATCTCTATGTCCCAAGATGGGTTGCCAACTGGCTCACTGACAGAACTGACACTGTGATAGTAGCAGACTCCAAATCCAACTTCAGACCAGTGAGAAGTTGAGTACCACAGGATTCAGTCCTGGGTCCTCTTCTGTTTTGTATCTACTTCTCTGAAGTCAGGGCTAACACAGATGGTCTTTGGCTAACAAAGTTCACAGATGACTGCAAACTAGTCAACTAATCAACTAATCAAAACTCCAAAAGATGTGGACATCCTACAAAAGGGCCTTGCTGAGACAGATGCCTGGTGTTAAACCCATGGCCTCAAGCTCAATGCCAAAAAGTGCATTATCATCCCTTTTGGTAAAAACTCTGTACCCATAAACTACCACATAGTTGGTAACCTACTTAACACCGAAAGTGTGATAAGAGACCTTGGGACACAGGAGGACAGTAGCCTTTCCTTTGATAATCACATCACCACAGTAGTCGGGAAATCCTTCTACGTGGCACACCTCATCACAAAAGGTTTCTTATCCAGGAAAAAAGAGGTAATTGTTCCCCTCTACTCGTCACTCATTAGACCCATTGTAGAGTACAATGCCCCTTTTGGTATGTACCTCACAAGACATCTGCAACAACTGGAAAGGCCACATAAATACCTCACAAAGAGGATTACTGGCCTCAAACAGATGCCTTACGCAGACAGTCTCAAAAAACTGCAGCTTTACTCCTTTGCATATCGCCTACTCGGAGGCAATCTCTGCCTAACACACAAAGCTATGTCAAACCCAGAGCTTTTAGACATGCTCCACTTAAAGAAATCCCAATCCCTATGAGCTACATGCTCTAGGGACCCTAAACCTTGTCACCACAATAAACAGAACATGCTGAAGGGATAGATTCCTGTCCCAGAGACTTCCCATGCTCTGGAACAAACTACCTATCTATATCAGACAAAGCTTCTCATTAGCACTCTTAAAGAAAAATCTTAATTGGATGGGAGATGGGAAATTCACCCCGGGATCACTTCTGTGGCTCTGCTCGACAGTGGCACAGGAAAATAATTTTCTTGGGTGGCGAAAGCCAGGGTACCTTTTGGCTAGGCTTGTATAGGCCCTAGGGCCAATAGCCTAGTACCTACCTATGAACCAATGAAATTATCATTGTCCTGTTTAGGGCTTTCTTTCCTATTGGTCACAATAACTTTCAAAGCCTGATGTATTTTTAAGGGGCAGATGTATTTAGTAATAATAATTTGTGCTAGAGTGCTGAATCCTATTTCATAAATTTCTGAGATGAACATTGAGGCTACATGGTCCCATATGCTGTTTCATGTATCTTTTTAACTGAATCTGTGGCAAACATTTTGTACCAGAGCAAAACTTGTTTGTAGATAGAAATGAACAGAATCTGTCAAACTCTGAATTAATGAAAAATATGCGTTCCGATTCCTGCCTGTAAGATGCCATATCTTACAAAGGTGCATTGAAAAGGTCTTTTTCATTTACCTTTATTTTATGAATGACAATGAATTATTCACCAGAAACATGTGATGACTTTTCAGACAAAGAGCAGTCTGCTGACAAGTACAACCATTATCTAACAGAGTAATTATTCCGCAGTTCCATCTGATCTGTTCTCCTACATTTTTCTGTAATGTAAAACACTTTTTCATAATACATACATGCTGTGCTCATTTTAAAGCTTCACTGGTCTGTGGAATTAATGCATGACATTTAGCTGAAGAGATTGTGGTCTATCATTAGCAGTGTGAAAGTTCCACGGTTTAATATTTTGCAGATATGAGATCTGTCATTTAAGATGGAATACACAGAGGCTGCCATATCCTCGGATTGTTTTTTCAAAAACACCTTTATTAACATTGAATATTACATAATGACATCAGTACACATTCAATTATGAGAGAAAAATCTTTTTTTTCTTTTCACTTTAAACGTATGTAGTATGTTATTTAAATTAATATTACATAGATTTCTCAAGTCTTGCCTTTCCTGATGCCATTCTAAGAAAAGTCTGAGAAGTAGTCAACATGTATGTAGTTTTTCCATCAGTCTTCTTTATCACTAGCATTCATTGCTTTATTACAAGTTATTTATTGGTACATCTGATTAAAAAATATGGTCTGTTGCATGCACTGCTGCTACCTTATGATATAAATGAATTAAGATCTCTGAATTAAATTGCCATGATTTGTGATTATGCCCTTGGACATATTATGGTCTGTGATTTGCACACATGCTTGCTCTCCTGGAATTTAAGGTTCCCCTCCTGTTCTGGCATGAACTCATTATATCAGTAATGTAGAGGAAATGACTTCCCAAAAAAGAAAAAAAGGAGATGCAGACATTGATAAAATGTATATATCACAGTGATTCACTTTCAGATGAATTCTCCTGACACAGAAAGGTTTATGAAATCTTTTAAATGGAGATTCAGCAAATTTAGCTATATTTAGCTATATATTGGTGCTGTAATTTCACAAAAACAGAACATCATTATTATAGTAAAATGACTTGAGCCAACAGACTGTTGATTCCAAATGTGGAAAAGGCATGTTCTGTTGATTACAATGCACTTGTCAATTTGTAAATCCTCAACAGAACATGCCTTTTCCACATTTGTGCCCAAGCGCCCCCATCCGACATCCATAACATCTTTGATTACAACCACGCCAGCCTCAAACTAATAGCCCTCCTGTAAGAAATATCAGTAGGTAAATGCTTCAACCACCACCCTAATAATTTAACTTCACTCATCCTGCCCACCAGGTCACTTCTTCCACTTAAAGCCATTTATAGCCAGCAGCTATTGGTACATACTCAGACTGCAACACTCCTGACCAGCTTGCTACTCACCCACCCTCACTCTGCCTCTGCTTACACTATGCAGATGTACCTCTTTATCACTTTATTTAAACTTTTCTTCAAGTTCCTTCCCCCTCCACTCTACTTCTAAGTGTGTTTTCTTAATTCACCTTTTATTATGAATTCTTTACAAAAATAAACTTGCATGTAATTATGTACCTTAAAATGTAACTTACTAAGAATCTGTTCACGGTCATATGATCCACTTTCCCATATAATTACTAAATACCACCTTGTTTACATTGCTACTTTGTGAATGATGTATAACAAACTCTATTTGTCTATCTATCCAGCTTTATTTTTTGGGAATGTCTGACTGGGTAATATGCCTTTTCAGTGGAGGTATGGTAAGAAAAGCTCCATTTCTCTACATTGCATTATACTCAATTCCAGTTAAACACAGACCCCCCAAATTCAGCAAGCTCTGCATGGAGTGCAAGAATAGTGCAGGGGCTGCTGCACACAAGAAGGCCAACGAGTGATCCAGGAATGAGCTCCTGGGACGTGCACAAAGGCTCCTACACTATTCCTGTACGGACACCACTGCTATATGCTAATTACCCCATTTGCTGGTGAAAACCATGCAAATGAGGTGAATTAGTAATCCAGGAAAGCAGGCAGAGGTCTGTGCAGTAACGGTGTAACCTGCAGAAATGTATTTGGTTAGTAACCAAATACATTAATGCAAATTACAAAACGGAGGCATGCACCTCCAAAGAAAGCATGTTTTCAATGTAGTAGGCATGCCAATGGCCAAATATATTACCATTGGCATGAGAAATAGTTACAAAATAATAAAAAAATGGGTTCTTTTGGCTGATTTTGGCCATTTAAGCATACGACAGCAGTGTGCAAACAGGATTGGTCCAAAAATAAGAAAATAAGCTTTTAAACCCAAATCAGCATTTTGCCATAATAGTCAATGGCATGCATAAAACAACATTACTAGGGAATAGTAGTTGCTAAGGGGGAAGGCTCAGTATGAGTGTGGTAACTATAAATTAGCATTCTGTTTTATACAAATGAGGTAAATGATACTGAATCACAGATTTTCTCTGTGTTAGCTTGCACCCAACCGTGTAGGTGCAGCAACTCCATTGCATAAGACGAAGATTACCTCATAAGGGGAAGTGTCATGTATGCTGTAAGCTTATTGGAGCTCTGTGACCCGAGTTTGCTCTTAGCTAAGCACAGTTAAGGAAGGGGGTGTGTCTAAGGCTGCCTAGCAGTGTTTGCATTGCCTAAACAGGTGTGCGTACCACACACAAGGTTTTAAACGCACAAAAAAAACAAAAAAAAAAAACAGGAATAGCAGTTCACATCTGAGTACTGGGTATGCATGCACCTTGGGTTTTAAACAGGAAGGCAATGGGAAGGGAAAACTGCAGTAGGAAGGCAATCAAGGAGAACTAGCATGGCTGGCAGGTGAAATTTATCAGAATCAGCCAATTACACATGAAACAGCCTAGCACACTACTATAAACTATGCAAACACCTTCTAGTCTGTTTTTTCCCACAAACTCTACACCACCGGGTAAATTTGGGGAAATTTTACCTGACAAAACTAACAAAATGTTAGAGGCTGTTGTTGCTCTCATACATCAATATGCGCAAGCGGCTGAGGGTAGTGAGGATGTGAATGCTGATGACCAATCCACAATGAGGAGAACAGTGTACAGACTCAGGGTATCCTACCAGGGGCTACATGAGCTGGAGATAATGGAGCACTATAAGTTGGACAGGGACCTCCTACAGCAAATTGTTGAGCTGTGCTGGCCACGTCTCACACACAAAATCAACAGAGGGGAACCCGTCCTAGTGGATATCAAGGTATGTGTAGGCTTAATAATACTAGCCACAGGTACCTTCCAAATGCCAACTGGGGATATCATGAGGATCTCACAGGCATCAGCATACAGGGTACTCCACCAGTTCCTGGATACCATGTCAGCACATGCCAATGAGCACATATATTTCCTCAACACCCGTCAGGTGTACAGCAATATGCGTATCTTCCACCAAATAGCAGAATACCCTGAGGTAGTGGGTGCTATACACTGCATGCATATACACATCAAAGCACCGCCCAATGAGCAAGGTAGGAGCTACATATACCGCATGGGCTTCCCCTCCATCAACTGCCAGGTCATCTGCGATGCCCAGGGCATTATCTTGAATGTATGTGCTGGCAGCCCTGGAAGCTATCACTACTCCCACATCTGGCATATGACACAGCTGTACCAGTTATTTGCCAGTGGGGACATCCCATATGGCCACCTAGTGGGGGATGCTGGTTACACACGAGCCGTGGCTGATGACACCCATCAGAAATGCACACACACCCTGGACAAAGAAGTCCATAATGAGGCACATGCACAAACCAGAATCATAATAGAGTATGCGTTTCAGATGCTCAAGTCATGGTTCTGCTGCCTGGACATATCCAGTGTAGCCCTGCAGTACTCTCCAGCTACACATACACAAATGTTCATAGTATGTGCCATGTTACATAATATGATCCTGTGGAAACAGCTATAGCAGGCACAGCATGGGGCGAGGCCATCACAGGCACAGAGGGACTTGGAGGAGGAACAGCCTGAGCCTGGCCATGTAGGCAAAAGGAGGCATGCCCAGTACACCCAGGCTTTGGCAATGCATAGCACATAAACTGACACAGTAGGGACCCAGGGAATGACACCTCTCTCTGACTCGCACATACAGTAAAAGGAATACCAAACATGACACTACCTGTGCTTTACCATGTATAGGGAGTGTACTATGTGCATCCGACATAGTCAGCCCTCCAGCACCATCCTTATTACTAGCACAGCCACAAGGTAAGTCACTCTTCCTATCAATTTCTGAATCGAGTAATATGTTCTGATAGTTGTATCTATGGTATGGACGTGAGCATGCAAGGGAATCTGATGGCTGAATGGGATGCCAGCAGATAGTGGATACCTATATAGGCAGCATGAAATCCATAACAAACACTGGTGTCAACATACTAGGCAGTACTAGACAATGTGACAAATACCACTGCAGTACATGTGGTGGCCGAAATGTGTGTCCATAGGACACACACATGCATGTCAGTGAGGCTCACATACCCAACACCAGCCTCATCCAGCAGGACAGGTGTAGATGACCATAAAGCAAGGCTGGGCTAAGGCCTCCAATTGATGGCAGTGGTGAACAGCCCCCCTCCAGACCTACACAGATGGAGTACAACAGGTCTGGCAGTTGTATGTTAGTTCTGAAGGGTAAGAAGTCTGAAACTGTAATGTAGGTCAATAAAGCCTAAGATCTGTACTCTACTGATATGCCTCCAGTCTGCATGATAGGTCAGAATGCAAAATGAAATGGAAGCCAACAGAGTTCCTGAAATACCAGTACAGTCATAGCAAATGTTTAATGTCATCGGGGTGCCCCCCCCCCACAATCCTATGTAGAAATGCAGTAACATATACGTGGGGGGTTAATAACAGTGGAGCACAAATTACCTTAGCTGGCCCAATCTACAGGATAGATTGTTGATTGTGTACAATATGCAGGGGCCTGTGTGTTAGGTTGGTGTGTGTTCAATATTGTCTGGAAGTGGTAAGCATGTAGGCATGGAAGGTTGTATCTCGGTGGCCTATGGCCAGTACTGTTGTTGACAGGGCCATGTTCTGACAACTGCAGAGCCAACCACAATGCTTTTCAGCAATACCCATGTCAGCAGTCATCCATACTCACTGTCCAGATGTCAATATCTGTCACTGTCTGAAAGATGGACATGCCATGAATGTGGGCCCAGACATACACACAATACACATGTGGAAGTACCCTAGACAGAGTAAATAAAATGTAACTGTCAACTGCACACACCTTTGGGATTCCACATACAGGTTAGCAGCACATTAGTTGTCTGTGTAGTATGGAATACTGATGTAGTCTGGCCAATCTGTGGCAGGCCACTAAAGGACCAGTTATGAAGTAATGAGACTGCCTATGTCCCCGCACAGGGCAGCATAAGGGGAATGTCACATGTATATCAGTGAGTCAGCTGCAAGAAGCTTCCATATCACATGTGCAGTCAGGTCACCCCACTATCAGCCACAGGTTTATCACAGGTCATATCCTTGCTACTAGGAATGAGTACAGTATGACCCCCACTTCTGTATGGGAATACCCATAGAATGCAGCATGCTGAAGGTGTCCCATGCAGGTGTGTTCCTAGTTGTAAGCAGCACCCTGCCAGCATCCAGACCAATAGATTAATACAGACAGGAACTATTGCCATTAACACCTCACACACAAACTCTCATCCCAGGGGAATCCAGTGGCTCTCAGCCTGGGAATGTAGGAGTGACAGAATGCACTGGATTGCTACAGATGGCCTGCATAATTACCAAATGACCAACAGTCCTCTGTCAAATGCCTGTGCCTCACCCGTAGTGCCAATGTATGTTATCTCATGGGGTCCCAACTAACAACATAACACAGTCAACAGAACACAAATGCAAGGCCATGTTGACAAATCCCAGTAGCATACCCACCATGTCCTACTGCATGACTGTGGACCAACCCCTAAATACTGCTGGGATGAAGGGACAACTATAGGGATACTTCTCAGATATTTCTCACATAATGTTAGGAAGAGGATAGAATAACAGTGGGGGAGTGCAGAAGCATGGACGTCATGGAGTGTGTGAAGGGACAACTATAGGGATACTTCTCAGATATTTCTCGCATAATGTTAGGAAGAGGATAGAATAACAGTGGGGGAGTGCAGAAGCATGAACGTCATGGAGTGTGTGAAGTCTGAAACTCAGTGTGCCCATATTACCCCTGCCTGCAAACCCAGTAATGGGTGGCTACAAACCTGCTCATAAACCACAATGTGAAGGGGAACTGACCAGATATGAGCCCTGCCTATAGGTAACCTGGGTGAATTTGTACAGCTGAGAGGTATGGCCACAGCAGGATATGGCCATTCTGTTACATCGATAAATGTACAAGAATCCTCAGCCACCATAGTACCAAGGTGCTGGACCATTTACACAGACCCATCAGCAGGTATCTGCAGCTAACCCTCCAGAATGGCATAAGTGTGCAAGACTATGTAAGCTGCAGACCACAATACTGGACACAGCTTCATTCATCTTGTATTTCTCAGTAAATAATTGTGAGCAAATACATATACCTGTCAGTAGTGGATGACATAATACATCACAGTGTAAAACAGTACATATGTCTGAATATCTCTGCTAACACCAATCATGTAACACAAGCAGCACAGACACAGTAGTTGCAGTATCCCACTATCTGTCACCCATTGTGACTCCATATTGTCAACCTATTTACAGATATCCTGCATAATCAGGTTGTTAGTTGTAGGTGTAGAACACCAAACCCTGGACTGGAGTCCAGCCTACCTCGAATGGATTCACACAGTACAGAAGGTCATATTGGGCATGCTCCTATACTTACAGAAATGAAACTCATGTCTGACAACACAGTGGACTACACATCTGTCAGTCACAGATTTCTGTGCACACACACCACATTGTACACCATTCATGCTTTACACACACATTGGATAGGAATACTTGCATATCCAAGGCCAATTCACTATATGTCAATCAAACACACACTGAGATGTGGGGAAGAGAGAGACAGACAGTGACAGATTTCCATCATGAGCCCTGTCCCACCCACCACACATCCAATTGGCTGATATCACATGATGTGCTGATGTCAATCACTGTAGCTATGGCTTTTGGTAGCCCTCAGCTCTATAGTGTCTGTGGTGCTTGTGATAACTGTGTAACACAATAGTACAAATCAGTATTCATCTAGCATTTGTGTACCCAGTGCTGTCAAATATAAAGTTACGTGTGACTGTGTATGTGTGTCTCTATGGCCCATTCACACACACTGCACTTCCCATAGCCCATGTTAGCACTCCTGCTGAGGTTAGTCACCATTAAATAACCCTCTGGTCAATTCCCAACCCTATAAGCTGTGTGGTGCTTGCGATATGTGTGTAATACTGTAGTGTAGAAAACTAGTTGGGTAGGAGTTCTAATCCCAGACATGGAAACTGTGTGTGTGTGGAGGTAATTTTGAGACCATTCTCGGTCACTACACTCTCATTGCCCTACTTTAGCATGACTGCTGATGTCAGTCACCTTGAAACAACCCTTTGGACAAGTGCTAGCCCCATACGCTCCGTGGTGCTTGCGATAACTGCATAATGCTATAGTGTAGCATACTATTTGTGTTGGAGTTCTAATCCCAGACATGACAACTATAAAAATGTGCATGTTTGTGTGAGAGTGTGTGTGTCTTTGATACCAGATTTTATGGACATTGACACATATTACTCTCCCCTTACCCCCTCCTTTAGCACTGCTGCTGTTAGTTACCTTCAAAGATACCTGTGGAGAGCTCTCCAACATATAAGCTCTGTGGCACTTGCAATAACTGCTTAATACTATAGTGTAGCATACTAGTTTGGTAGAAGTTTTAATCCCAGACACTGCAACCGTGAAACTGTGTGTGTTTGTGTGAGAGAGTGTGTGTGTCTTTGATACCTGATTTTATGGACATTGACACATATTACTCTCCCCTTACCCCCTCCTTTAGCACTGCTGCTGATGTTGGTTAACTTCAAAGATACCTTGGCACAGCTGTCCAACATGTAAGCGTGCCAAAAATGTGGAACAATGTAGTAGCAGTAACTACATAAGTATGGGTTTGAATCTCATCCATCGCAAGTGTTTATGTGTACATATGTCTACATATGTATGTCTGCACCTCAAAGATTTTGGCCCCATTTATACCCAGTACTCATCTCAGAGTCTGACTTTAGCAGTCCTGCAGATATCATCCACCTTAGTACCTGCTGCCAACCCTAAACCTTGTAAGGTCAGTGGTGCATGTGGTAAATGTGTAACATAATGGTCCGTAAAGATTGTTAGAGGTTTGAACCTCACCACTTGTAAATGTGTGTAGGGTAAAATTATTTTTGGGATCTCTCACCAACTACATCACCCAATGCCAGTATTTACAAGGGCTGGTGGTGATCCTCACCTTAGATGTACCTTGGGACAACATCCATCCAATAAGTTCCATGACTCATGCGATAAATGTGGTACACTATAGTTGCAATACATAGCTTGGTAGGGGTTTGAATCTCAGTACTGGCAAGTGTGTGTGTGTGTCTGTCTGACATCAGTATCCTGTGTGGAGGTTGCTGTGATGGTGTAATAACAGGATCCATTGTGGGATGGGTTTTACTAAATTATTATGTTGATGACCTAGTATATGTCACAATTTCCACCTTACAATGACAACAGATTTCAAACACCAGAGAGGTTGTTGTAGACAATCCATAGCCCTACATGTGACATTATGGATTGGTGAAAAATATAGGCAACCCTTCTGTTACTCAGAGACCTCTCTCCACTCACGTCTCATACACAAACACACTTGGCTAGGCAACAACCACTATATTGGTAGGTCCCTGCATATTGCCTCACAGATAGTAACCACAGTGTGATTGCAGTGGACTACATGCCTGTTGACCCACAACAGTGCCACTGACCTCAGAAAGTACTTTGATGTGTTAGATCTCCTGACTGTGTGTGTTATCCAGCAAGTAAAAGGACATGGCACCCTGTTCTATCCACTCAGTAGGCAAATAAATGTGTACAGTGGCTATTTTGCCGTGTTCCCCACTGGACGCCTGCACAACTTTAGTCTGCAAATATAACCAACAAAGGGAATACCATGCCTTATACACATGCCCTGCATGGACAGACGCCACTAACTCCACTGAATACTCATATCATGCTGTCAATGTAAGTGCAAGCATGACCTCAGTTACATAGCCAGGTCTCACCAAATGAGGTCAGGAATGCTACATCAGAAGATAACAATCTGTACACACAACGTGCCCCAAAGACCTCAAGTACACTTCCACACGTCCAATAACATGTGTGTGGGACATGTGCACAACTCAGTGTCCATGTTATGGAATATAGATCACATATATTGGAAGCAGTGCACATCACTAGCCACTCACAATAGTAACCCAGATGAGTGGATGGTGAATACAATACCCACCTCTGGGGACCACTCCAGGGACTACACCCCTGGGCCACACTGGGGACTATTGTCATGTGGCCTAATGCCAAGGTATTTTCTTGGCCTAGCTTTGTGGAGCCTTAAGGGCCCATTCACCTACTACACACCCGTGAAGCAATGAAAATATGAAATATGAGCCTGATAAGGGGGTGAGTAAAGAGGCACGATGACCTCCCCTGATCTAGATGTGAATCCCTTCATGATTAGGTGGGCTATATAAAATGTTTTTCTAACCACTTTGGCCACGTGGTTGTCAAATGAGAGATTGCTATCAACTTGGGTCCGCCACTTCTGAACCGATGGCCGATACGAACTCCCATGGGGAGCCATCAAGGCCTATTGTTTTATCTGCTGCAGGACCTTCGGACGTCGCTCCCTTAGATGGGTCCGGAACCGCTGTGCAGGTACCGGCTTCTGAGGGGGTATTCAGGCCTATTCACATCACCATTTCAAAGACAAAGGCAAAGTCCAAGACTCCAGTTAAACCTAAAGTTTCTGCTCCAGCTACTTCTGAAGCTACTCCCAAGACACAGAAGCAATTACTACGGATGGCTGAAGATTTGCTTACAATGATTAGGGGTCCTCACCCCCCTCCAGAGAAAAGGCCTCGACAGAATGTTCCTTTGGATTCCTCTGACCAGGCTTCTGTATCTTCTGTTTCTTCCTTTGATCAGGAATATTCCTTTCCTCCTCATGAGGATTCGGATGCAGAGGATTCCCTGCCCTCTGCTTCTCCGCCTGAGGATTTCTCTTTTGGGGAGACCTTACATGAGATGAGGGAACATTTTCATTGGGAAGGTCAGAATTATTCTGCTTCTAAGAAGAGGCTTAGGGAATTCCTTCTAATTCCTCAACACAGGCCTTTAGCTATTCCTCCTGTTCTTGATATTGTGGATGATGCCTTTTCTGAGGCTAATTTGAATCCTGATTCCATGCCCCCTGCTCCTTCTAAGCCTGATAGATTTTACAGGGTCCCTGATTCTCATTTATTCTTATTCAAGAACCCTTCTGCAGATCCTGAAACTATTTCTCAGGGTTCTAAGGCTGCTAAGGTTGCTTCTTCCAAAAATCCTATTCCCTCCGAGAAGGATTCTCGTGCCTTAGACAGGTGGGGTAAAAAGGTATATACTTCTGCTACTCTTGCTATTAGGGCTTTAAATTGCCAGTTTCATATGTTTAAGTATCAGCAATTTATTTTGTCTGTTTTGAAGCAAAAGCTTGCTACCTTTCCAGCATGTGCAGAGGTAAGGAATTGCAGGATGTATTGCATGCAACTGAACAAGTGAACAAGCATAGTTTGCATTGTGGTTTTGATGCTTTGGAAGCTTCTTGCAGGGCCGCAGCCTCTGGTACTGTTATTAGGAGACATGCCTGGCTTCGTGAACAAAGTTTGCCGGAACAGGTTAAGGCTAAACCTTTAGATGCCCCTGTTCAGCATGATGTTTTATTTGGATCCAAGGCTGAAGAGGTTATTAAAAAGATGGAAGAAAAGGCAAAATCTATGCAGACTGTGAAAGATTTCTTACAAGTTCAGCCTCCTAGATTTTCCAGGAATTGGCCCTCCAAAAATTGGTCCTTTCCCATGCCTGACAGGCCTCACAGGGGAAGATATAGACGCTCCAGAGGTCGTGGTCAAGCTCAGGCATCTTACAGATCCAGACAATGGACTGCTTCTTCACCTAGAAGGGGAGAAGACAGATCCCAATCTCAAAGGAAGCAGACTCAATGACTCTCTTGGTTGGGCTTCAGGACCCTTGGAGCCCTGAG